>NC_059287.1:162500-180000 GCF_017591435.1 Portunus trituberculatus
ATCCTAGCTCTGCCTCGATCTAGCGGCCGCGTGTGTGTCTTCCCCGGCAGATTGTCGACTGTGAGTACTGAGGGGCAGGCGAGTGGTTGGTGCTATTCACTCGCGGGACCGCCTGGAAACACTGGGAACCCTGACCCCTTCTGAGCGACCTTCTGCTCGAGTCAGGAACGTGACCTGTCCCACTTATTCACCCTTCCTTTTAGTGAACGTGAGTTTAAAAGGACACACAAGTTTTAGGAGAGCTCCTGGTCTCAAAGGTTCTTTGTTAACATCACGTTTGTGTATGTCGTGAAGTGGAGAGTTAGTGGCGGCGGGCCCGTGTGCCTGGTGTGCGAGATAGCATTGAGTGTGCAGTGTTCCCGCCTTCCTTCCCAAGGCTCGGTGCCACCATCTTGGAGTCGCGTACATAACTTGTTGGAAAAGAAAAGCGGTTCTTTTTTAAGTTTGATAAAATTCTCTGTGAATTTCGCATCGAAAATCGTCACTCAACAGCACAATGCTGATCAACATGGCTGCGTATCATAATGCCCTCATCGACACTTCTTACCCGCCCCATCATCTGCCCGCCATCAATGGAGTGGGTGTCAATGGTGTGTCCGCTGCCCACCTCAATGGTCATGCTGGCGGCCCGCTCAGCCACACTGGGAGCCCAGGCAGCGGCCACCAGCCAGCCAGCGGACACCAGCACCCACCCCAGCAGTCACAACAGCAACAGCAGCAACAGCAACAACAACAGTCCCAGCACCACCACCAACAACTTGTGGCCTCTCTCAGCCACCCGGGCCATCAGCACCACGCCGCCTCACCCCCGCACAAGGAGCATGACGCCATCAAACTCTTCATCGGTCAAATTCCCAGGCACATGGAGGAGAAGGATCTGCGTCCGCTTTTTGATGAGTTCGGCAAGATCTATGAGTTTACTGTGCTCAAGGACAAACTCACCGGCATGCACAAAGGTACAGTCACCGCATCTTTCCTTCCTCTTTCCTTCCCTGGTATACATTGCTCACACTCAGAGGCTTCTGTTCCACACGTTTTCTCAGCGTGTACTGTTGTTCTGTACTACGTGCGGTATATATAGTTGTCATACGTGACACCTACTTATAAACTGTGTTGGTGTCTGAATCAAAACTTGACTTTTCTTACTTATTATTTTTTATGCAGTTATTTTTTTAATTATTGGCAAAGAATGTGAGTATTTCATGTGCACACTGTGTTCCTATAAGTATGTGTGTGTATGTGTGTGTGTGTGTGTGTGTGTGTGTGTGTGTGTGTGTGTGTGTGTGTGTGTGTGTGTGTGTGTGTGTGTGTGTGCGCGTTTTGTGTGTGTTGGCGGTCATCTGAGTGGTCACCTGAATGACAGGCTAAGCAGTGTGTGCGATGCCAAACAACTGACGAGACCAAACAGCGCAAGGCCCTTGAAGGCACCCGGATGGCGGGATTGCAACACCCGGGCCTGCAGACCTGGCGGGCAGGTGGGCGAGCGGGCGGGCGGGCGGCTGGCTGGTGCTGGACAGCCTGTGGTGCTCGCTGGTGGCTTTATCGCCGAGTGACTGAACCGACGGGCGGCGCTGGCAATGGGCGGCGCTTGCGGTGGCTGCTGGGTTGCTGTATGTATGTCTTGCTGGGAAACTGTACCTGTGCTTTTCCTTAACACACACACACACACACACACACACACACACACACACACACACACACACACACACATACATACTGTGGCATCTTATGACTAGGAGTGGCAAGGTGCGGCGTGAAGCACATGTGCGAGGAAGCCTGAGCGGCAGTGTTGTCCTCGTCAGCAGCGGGAGGGAGCAGCGGCTGTACTTACCGGTGTGGTGGACGTGGCTACCTGGTGCACGTGGTGAAGGGGCTCGGCGATGATTCAAGAATTGCATGCTTCTGCTCAACTAGCGTGAGGGCGCCGGGTGGGGATAGCATTTATGGAGGAGGTGGGTGGGGGCGTGTTGTGGTGGTGTGGTGATGGGATTGGGTCAGTGATGGCGGCGGTGCACTGGTGGGTCAGTCGTGGGAGGGTAGTGGGTCAGGCTTGAAGGTGTGATGGGAAAGGTTTAGTGGGATGGAAAGGCTTGGTGTGGGTCAGGCTTGGACTCGACGGGACGGAACAGGCTTGGTGTTCATAGCGATGTGCAGGTGCTTTCCTGACAATCTGGTACGGCCATGGAGGGTGTGCTTGGCTCCGGCCCTTGGTTAGTCTGGCCGTGCATGGTGATGTCCTCACATTGTGGCTGGGAAGTGAGAAGTGACAGGCGACGCTCACCTCTGGTTAGGAGATAAGTGATGGGTATGAAATGTATAATTCCTATCTTAATTGTGATCCTATGAACTAAACAGGTGAATGTGATGAATTCGTTTTATTATCACGATAAACATAACGATTCCATACTGAATGATTAGCTCATTATGTCATTACAAAAAATGTTACGCAATTATTGACAATTATATAATTAATCAAAGCCGCAGGTCATGTAGTGAAGCGTGATGGTGACGTGTTCTGCCCTCACCAGTCCTTCCTGCTGTGCCTCGCACCGCCACTGCTCCTCACTGCTGTCCCGCTGTGTGGCAGGGTGAGGCAGGCTAGGGAGGTGGGCGGGCCTGTGGACGGATAGCTTCACCCACGGCAATGTGAACCAATATTCTAAAGACTTGATTTGACTTGTTTACTTATTTTTTGATTTTCTTAGCAACTTGGGTTAACTGTGTGTGTGTGTGTGTGTGTGTGTGTGTGTGTGTGTGTGTGTGTGTGAGTGTGTGTGTGTGTGTGTGTGTGTGTGTGTGTGTGTGTGTGTGTGTGTGTGTGTGTGTGTGTGTGTGTGTGTGTGTGTGTGTGTGTGTGTGTGTGTGTGTGTGTGTGTGTGTGTGTGTGTGTGTTCAGCTGTCTAATATTTAACTATAATATATATATATATATATATATATATATATATATATATATATATATATATATATATATATATATATATATATTGATAGATAGATGGACACACACACACACACACACACACACACACACACACACACACACACACACACACACAGAGAGAGAGAGAGAGAGAGAGAGAGAGAGAGAGAGAGAGAGAGAGAGAGAGAGAGAGAGAGAGAGAGAGAGAGAGAGAGAGAGAGAGAGAGAGAGAGAGAGAGAGCATTGATTAAAAACTCTTAGAATCTTATATAAGAGAAGGAAAGGAAGGTATAAGGATAAGGAAGGCAGATGAAGGAAGACATGGAAGCTGGAGTGAGTGATGCGTTACTTGACCTCCTTCGGTGACAAAGATTGCCTCACCCACAACCGCATCATGCAACAGTGAATTCTGGAACTCCCTGCCTGCTTCAGTATTTCCAACTTTCTGTGGCTTGACTTCATTTAACTCCTTCAATACTGTAACACATCTTTGCCTTGAGATTTACATGTGTATGATTAAACCATTTTATTGACATTAGGAAGGGTCTATGGAGGCCAGAAGATTACTGGCCACAGTCTCCACTATTTCAGTCCCCCACATGAGTTTCTGAATCTGTATAAAATCACCGAATAGTAACCAGAATAAATATGAAGCTAGGAGGAAGGTTTCAAGACATCTGCCTTTTCATTCTGGCTAATTCTCTCGGACCTGCAAGGGAACTGGCAACTAAGTGGAGTTTTTTTTCTTCCCTTAGCCAGTTTTCCCCTTTTACATGTCACCTTTATGATGATACCAGCACCAGAATAAAACATACCATCAACACTTGCTTTCCTACCATGATGTGTCTTAACTTCCTCTATACAGTGACTAAATTCTCTCACGCTCAGTTAAATTTCTAGCATTAATAAAACATGTCACCTTGATAACTACAATACTAACATTTATCATATATATATATATATATATATATATATATATATATATATATATATATATATATATATATATATATATATATATATATATATATATATATATATATATATATATATATATATAGTCTATATGCCATGACCTTGTGTACGTACAATATGTTGAGCTTTACACAGTGACAAAGAAACACTCACACTCAACCCAACCTATAAAATAATGACTAAAGATTTCCTGTTGATAGTAATACCAGCACCAATATTCTATGTATCGTCTGCAAGCCATAACATGACACATGATTGATACAGTCTCTCACTCTCATACACGTATTCAGAAACGCCATTCCCTTTCACTACGACAATTTTCCAAGGCCACAGAGACAACTAGCCGGGTTTTCATGGCAGTTTCTCCTTTTAATAAACTAGAAATCTTGCCAATCTATCACCAGAATCATAGAAATACTCTTACAAACACGAGTATCTTCAACTGGAGTCTTTCGAAAGCACTGGTGGTGAGAGAGCAAAGCATTTCAGCACACGGGCTTCACTCCCACAATCTCCAGTAGGCGTGGGTTGTGTGGAGGGTCGCGGGGGAATGGGATAAGATTAAAATTTAGGCCCATATTCTGAAACACTTCCGAGCCGCACCTACACTATTTTCAAAGGGCTCTAGTTGAAGTGACAGTTGTTTTTAAGGATGTATCTGTAATTCTAGTGACATGTTAACAAGTTTTCTGCATTATCAGCAAGATAAATGCGCTTTAGAACTCGGCTAAAAATTGTCGCGGTGAGAGAGGAAAGTGTTTCTGAATATGGCGCTGGGACGTGAGTTAGGTTAGTCAACTAAAAGCACATGATTTGAGTTAAGGTTCGAGTAATAATGATTGTTAAACTTGTCTGTAAGCGTATTAGGAGTGAGGCTGTTAAATTTAAGTGTCACTCCTTACTATACATGTTCTTTTTCGGTTGCTTCTGTTATGTATCACCACAACGTATTGACTGTTTACACTTTGGTCTTTAATTCCTTCAATACTGGGACACATTTTTACCTTTGAAATGGTGTACGATTAAAGTATTTTATTTCCATTAGGAAGGATCTGTAGAGGTAAGAAGATTAATAGCTACATTCTTCACTATTTTAATTCCCTCACATGAGTTTCTAAAGCTGTATAAAATCACCAAGTAGTAAGCAGAATGAATAAGGAAACGCGTCATGGTATTCAAGGGGTTAATTTACTCTTTATATATTAGAGGCCAAGAAAATAAGAAAGTGTTACAAAAAAGACCTACTGAGGTGCGAGTCACATTGTCTTATCGCCTGCCATTACATTAATAAAGCGTGCATTTGGTTTTCCTCTTAGTCCTGTCTGAGGGTTGGGGTCCTCATCTGAAGCATTCTCCTCCTTATAGACGCACTCATCTCTCGTTTACGTGTCCAAACTTCCAGGGAAAGAATGACTATCAGAATACTGTGTTACTGTCAGTGTGGTTTAGTTAGCGTGTTATGTAATCTTTACTCTGCTTATTCTTCAGAACATTAAATAAATGAAAGTGCATGAATAGATACGTGAAAAGAGAGATACAAGATAATTTATTTTCGTTTTTAAGCTACACAACCGCTCGAGGCTACAGTATGATGAGTGTGCACGTAAGAAAAAAAAATACAAAAGAAAAACATTTTAGATGATTATGAGTACAAAAACTGTCTAACACTATACAGTTAACTCCTTCAGTACCGGGAGACATTTTTACCTTGAGTTTGGGTGTGATTAAACGATTTTATTTATATTAGGAAGGATCTATGGAGGTCAGAAGCTTAAGGGCCAAAGTCTGTACTATTTTAATCCTCAAGTAAGTATCTAAAGCTGTATAAAATCACAAAACAGTAAGCAGAATAAATATGAAAACGTGCTATGGTAATGAAGGGGTTAAAGTTGTTGCTGCCTGTAGATGTGAGCGTTTCTTGTGGCTCTATCAGTGCAATCATGTTGTGAGTGACTGAAATACCTGAGGACCATTTGTTTGTCTCACGGCGAGCAGCTAATTGACAAACACATTGTTGTTATTCACCTGATGAACTGCATAGCTGCCGCCTCGATGCCTCACCTCAGTAAACAGCGGCGTGTGAGGTGCACCTGGTAGCACCTGTACTGTACCACCATGTTGCACCTTTGGTCCGTATTTTGAAACGCTGTTTTCTCTTACCACGACTTATTTCAAAAGACACAGAGATGATAGGCCGGGTTTCTAAGGGTGTTTCATTTATTTATTTATTTATTTTTTATTTTTTATGCAAGAGAGGAAACTGGCCAAGGGCAAAAAAAGAAGAAAAAAAAAAAAAAAAAGGTCTAATGGGTTGCCAGTTCCCTTAAAAAAACAAGAGTTATCCGGAAGTGAAGGACAAATGTCTTCAAACTTGTCACTTGAGCCTTAAAAACACCCTTCAAAACTTATGTCACTTGAACAGGAACCTTCTGAAGCAGTGGATGTGTGGCGCTGAAGTGTCCTATAGGCTCGTATTCTCAAACACTTCTATGCTTCTCCTCCATCATTTCAAAGGGCTTTACTTAAATTTACACAAGTTTTTAAGGTGTTTTTATGGTTTAGAGGTAGAGTGACATTTCTACATTATGAACTGGAGAAATACTCTTGAAAACCACGCTCATCATCTCTATGACTTAGGAAAACAGTAATGATGAGAAAATAAAGCGTTTTTAAGGGTATTTTTACGGTTCTAGAGGCTGAGTGACAAGATCTCTATATTATTAACTGGAGAAACACTTGAAAACTTCGCTAATCATCTCTGTGGCTTTGGAATATAGTTGTGGTGAAATAGCAAAGCATTTCTGAATACGGATCTTTATGTGCACTATTATGATGAACTACTATGAATGTCAGCTTTCCATGGCTACCCTTCCTGTGCTTACCTGCGCGTGGTGAAGCTCCCGTGACTCGCCATGTCTGACACGAGAAGCAAATAAATGTCGATGTATCTTATTCGAGAGCCATTTTCTTCTAGATACTGCACTTTTTATGTCTAATTGTTTGTCTGTTTGCCTGTCTCTCTATCTATATATGTGTCTGTCTGTGTGTCGTCAGCACTGACCCCACAACTCTCTCTCTCTCTCTCTCTCTGATATAAAAAAAAGATTATAGATTGCATAACAGTAAACAAATCTTACAAAACAGCATTATATTCCCTGCAATGAACAACGCGTTAGTCGTCAGGTTTTTCCGCTCATTTCACACAGTCAGCGGTTCCTTAGTGTTAGAAAAAGATGTGGCGTCAATAAAATGTTGTGTTTTCCTTCAGTTTTCTCTACTTTATGATTGTTTTTTTTCTTTTCTTAGTATACATATGTCATTTTTTTTTCGAGAGAGCCTTGATACGAACATGTATGTGTGTGTGTGTGTGTGTGTGTGTGTGTGTGTGTGTGTGTGTGTGTGTGTGTGTGTAGTCTTGACATCTTAATGATAAGCTTGGACCCAATCTGCTTATGACGATGAACAGATTATGTTGATGACGCGGCCTTAAACGATGCCCACAGTAATTATCGGTTTTTACTATTAATAACTGTCAACACCACCGTAATGAGGCAACGGCAGCACCGGCGGCAGGAGAAAGAGGAGGGGAAGGAAGAGGAGGAGGAGGAGGAGGAGGAGGAGAAGGAGGAGGAGGAGGAGGAGGAGGAGGTGGAGGTGGAGGAGAAGGACGAGGAGGAGTAGGAGGGGGGAAGGAGCCATGGTAAAGGTGTAAAAGAGTGATAAATGTCAATGAATTATATATTATTATTATCACTCTATATGCATCCAATTTTGCTGTAATGAAATTTTGACTCTGATGTTTTAAGATTTATGTCTGATGGGAATCTATAAAAAGCCAAGTATCCAGAAACACTTCATTATAAAGAGGGTGATTATAAAGATGACGCAGACTCCTTGCTTAATCCAATTCACTGTTTTAATATTTGACGTACGAAACATCCCATCAAGATGAAAGCTCACCCCCTCCCCCTCCCCTTATGCTGCAAAATTGTCGGTATGACGCACTCTTCTTGGTGTCCCTCGGTGTACCCCACGGGAGGCTGCTTCCTTCGAGTGTTCACAAGGTCGGTGTCCCGGCGGTGGTGGTGCATGCGTCTCCAGGCTCAGCAGAGAACACCGTCTAAAACGTAATCACTTAAGTTACCGCCTAATGGGAAGTAAGTCTCGGGGCAAGTCGAGGGTAAGCCAATGTAATCATCAGGGAAAAGTAATTTACCCACCCAGGAAAATTATCAAGGGTGCGAAGGCAAACTTAATTAGAGGCGCCAGTGGTGGGGGAGATGCAGGCGCCGCGGCGACAGCTCACTGCTCTCCGTGTTGGGCAGGACTTGGTGCCCCGGAGTGTGGCCTGGTGCCCGGCATATTGGTGGACTCGCCTATCATCCGTGTTGCGACATTCATGGCATGGACTGGCGGTGTTGGGGATTAAGGTGACAATCCCAGCTCAGCATTACTCCTTTTTAAAGCTTTATAGGAGCTGTCTCCATCTGTTTTGTTTTGGCATGGTATCAGAAATGAGAATCATTAGACAATGATTCGTATTTTTAGACGCATTGTTCTCTAATTAACGTTGCTTTCAATGGCCACAAAGATATTAGTTGAGTTCTTGGGTATTTTTTCTTTGATAATGCATAATCCTTGTTGAATTACCTCCAGAATCATGAAAATACTCTTGCAAGACTCCAGTGACCTCCTCTAGACTAAAGTTATTAGGGCTTGGTTAAACGAATCTAAATAAGATACCAAAACGTGCGATAAACAATGCTATACACACAATTCACGAAAGATATTCACCACATCAACGGAAACTAAAGTTATAGTAATCACGAAACATTCAAGGGAGCACGAAAAATAAGGAAACTGGCTTTTAATGTGACTTTCTGTGTGGGGAAACAGTAAAGCAGTGGATACCAGCTGGTGGCACCGTTGACTTGAGGTTAAGGTGCAAGGTAGTGTTTCGTCATTCGCTTGCTGTTTGTGTCATTGGAAGAGTGAGGAAAGGCGTGGGAGGAAGGTGAAGTGTGTGTGTGTGTGTGTGTGTGTGTGTGTGGCTATCATTACCCTCACGTGTCCAGGGATCACGGAGCTCCTTTATCCTTATCTGGCCTTCCTTCCGTAGTACGCGCCGCGTCCTCAGCACCCTGGTCACGTGCGAGGCGTTGCCGCGTCCTCGCCGTGTAGGGGCGCGCCGCCATTACCCTCTTGATGATGTGCTATCACGGCCTTCCGTTGGTTTGCTTTCTGCATCCGCTTTGAAATATATACGAGACTTTATAGAGAGGATATTGAAATTCTTCTTTATGTATAATACAATTTTGTTTTGGGCGTGAATCGCTTATTGGGAAAATATTAAAATATTTTGCCGGCCATCGCTGCGCGAGGCCCCAAGCGGGTGTACGAACTTCGCCACACGTGTGTTGCATGTCATAAAAATATATTCGTGGAATTACACAAATATTTTAATGCTTGGATTCATGAGTAAATGGTTCAATTCACTCAATACCGCTATGGAAAATTACAAAGCAATAACAAAAAGTTTTCTCTTGGGCCGTGGAATGCAGTCGATTCCATTTGTTGACACCGTGTTTTTATCCTTCGCTTTAAGCAATGACTGCAGGGGCGGGAGGGGCTGTGGTGGGCTTATACGTAGAGCCAATTATTTCATTGTTGTCAATACCACCACGCTTTTTTTTTCCCTCTCTCTGTGTGTGGTGGTGGCGATGGTAGTGGTGGTGGTGGCGGCCAGGATAGGGCGCTGGGAGGGTAGTAATAGATAGTGAGAGGCTGACGGTAGTGGGCGGTGGACAGCGGATGGTGAGGGTGGAGGCTGGTCGAGGAGGGGGAATAGAGAGCCTTGCATAGGTGGTGGGTGATGGGTGGATGGTGGGTGATGGGTGAAAAGTGGCGGGTGGTGGGGGAGAGGGCGGAAGATTCTTGGTGGACGGCGAGAGAGAGCTAGACAGGAACGTCGCTTGGTCAGAACACGCCTGATGCGGAGGTACTTACGTTCAACTGTTATTGTTGTTGTTGTTGTTGGGGGTGGTGGTGGTGGTGATGGTGTTTGGTGCGACAAGACCGGGGGACGAGGTGGGGCAGGGCGGTAGGATTACGTCCACATTCCGCCATTGTCCGGGCAAAACAGTATTATTCCTCCCGCCTCCATTGTCTTCACTGCTAGGTCCTTTACATCTTCCTCTCTGAATACAAATACATGTAAAATCACTGCTTACAGAAGTGTATATCATGTAACGCTGTAACGGTAACCCCTGGGAACACTACTGTTTGTACCACAAGCTTCTCGCAATAAAGTTACACGTCAAGAATGAGCAATTATATCTTAACCTAACAAATCGTGGTAGACTACAAGATTGATCACGGGCAGGAGGCGCGTTAAGAAGACGGCGTTGCAGCCCTCGGTTCCATCCTGTGCACCCGCCTGATCGTATTAAAAGGTTTTCGATACTTCGTGTAGGAGGAAAGTTTTCCTGCGGAGACACGGAGATGGAAAGGGGGAGAAAAAGTGGCGGTGGTCATGCAGTGCCGTGTCCAGGTGCCATCCGGGTCCCTTCTCCCTTCCTCATCCCCCACTCTTCATATCCTGTCTCTTTCCTCCCCCCTCCTCCCCTCCTGGACCTCTTGGTTATGGCAACGACCTGCCTTCTCCCTCAGAGGCTTCGTGTCGTGTCCGAAATGAAAAGAAAAAAGGTACGGAAACAGTGATGAAAAGAGCAATCTCAATTTCCTTTACATTTATATATGATTTGGCGGCCTAATGGATGTACTGAAAAAGGGCGCACGTTTGAATCTTAATCCAGGCGCTCAGCAGGCCTCTCTTCCACTCTGCGCAGGCCACGCCAGTACACCCTTCAGCCAGACAGTAATGAATGCAAGTGTAATACATAGGTTAAAGCATATGTATTGTTCTACGTGGAAATGTGTGTTTCGACTCGCACAACGGTTGTGCTGATAAACATTCCAAGTCATCCACAATGGTAAGAGATCTTCTGCAAGTACAGTATGTATATAGATACAGACAAACACCTATATTGGCTCTGTGAGTACATATGTGTACAAACGTAACACAAGTGGGGGTCCGTATCAATGTCAAGTCATCTTTTTGCATGAATATGGAGAGGCACTTGTACTCGTATGTACTTATAATAGAGTTGTAGATGGGAGGTACACAAATGAGTCAGCAGTGGGAGGAGTGGCTGGTCAGACATGGTACTTACTGTGCATGGATGGTTGCTTTGCTCCGCCGCCACTGCGTCCCCTGCACAGATCGTTCACGACCCACGCTATTGACAGAGGCGAATGGCTTGTGTGATCTGTGGTGTTCCGCTGATACAGACGCTGTGATGAGGCTCCGTCTGCGCTGCCTGTGTTGGATGCACTTCAGAAGCTCGCCTCAGGATGATGTGTGCACTGTGCTATGGTAATCCAGGCCAGTGTATAGGGTGTTCCTGACGCCCATCACACTGCTTGCGTAATTCCAAAGTGTCGCTGTATTTCATAATGAAATAAATTAGTTTTGAAATTATTATTTATGAAATTGAACTTAAATTGGATTAGTGTGTGTATTGTGCAGCACACACACACACACACACACACACACCCCGCGTAGTGTAGTGGTTAGCACGCTCGACTCACAATCGGGAGGCCCGGGTTCGAGTCCCGGCGCGGCGAGGCAAATGGGCAAGCCTCTTAATGTGTGGCCCCTGTTCACCTAGCAGTAAATGGGTACGGGATGTAACTCGAGGGGTTGTGGTCTCGCTTTCCCGGTGTGTGGAGTGTGTTGTGGTCTCAGTCCTACCCGAAGATCGGTCTATGAGCTCTGAGCTCGCTCTGTAATGGGGAAGACTGACTGGGTGACCAGCAGACGACCGAGATGAATTACACACACACACACACACACACACACACACACACACACACACACACACTGGTAGCTCAGTGGTTAGAGCGCTGGCTTCACAAGCCAGAGGACCGGGGTTCGATTCCCCGGCCGGGTGGAGATATTTGGGTGTGTCTCCTTTCACCTAGCAGTGAGTAGGTACGGGATGTAAATCGAGGAGTTGTGACCTTGTTGTCCCGGTGTGTGGTGTGTGCCTGGTCTCAGGCCTATCCGAAGATCGGAAATAATGAGCTCTGAGCTCGCTCCGTAGGGTAACGTCTGGCTGTCTCGTCAGAGACTGCAGCAGATCAAACAGTGAAACCGCGTAGTGTAGTGGTTAGCACGCTCGACTCACAATCGAGAGGGCCGGGTTCGAGTCCCGGGGCGGCGAGGCAAATGAGCAAGCCTCTTAATGAGTGGCCCCTGTTCACCTAGCAGTAAATAGGTACGGGATGTAACTCGAGGGGTTGTGGCCTCGCTTTCCCGGTGTGTGGAGTGTGTTGTGGTCTCAGTCCTACCCGAAGATCGGTCTATGAGCTCTGAGCTCGTTCCGTAATGGGGAAGACTGGCTGGGTGACCAGCAGGAAACCGTGGTGAATTACACACACACATGATAATGCCAAAAGTAGGAAAGAAAGAGAAAAAAAACAAAAACTGGGGAAATGCATATAGATTTACACAGTATGTATCCCTTACAAGTATCGTATCTAACTTGTTGATGTGTTGGTGGGCAGCGACCAGGGACTGGAGTGATGGGTGGTGGGGAAGGAAGAGTACTGTTGAAATGCTGCAGTTGGGAAAAAAAGAGAAGCTGAAACACGTGAGGGACTATAGGTGTTCTCCGCAGGCGGTGGTGCTGAGCGTGTCTCCCGGATTGTGTTGCAGCCGCCGTGACTCTGAGCCAAGGCCAGACCGGCAAACTTTGTAGGGGCGCTGCCTTAACTTTCTCGGGCAAGTCAATTAATTCAATAATGCTCCCTCAACGTGTCTAAGGAAGGAACAGAGTCTCTTCAGGTGAGGGAAATGTGCCGCTGTCCTTGGCCTTGCCCTACCTCCCCTTGCTGAGGCGCGCGCCCGCTCTTCCTCCATGGCACTCCAACCTTGCACTACTCCCTGCCACCACGTACATAATTTTTTTGGGCTCTTTTGCGTGAGATGTTCCTTATTTACCAAGTTACCTTTACATGATATCCGGTGTGTTGAGGTACATAATTTAGAATTTGACAGGTCAAGTAATTCTAAGTAAAAAAAAAAAAAGTCTATACACATATGTGTTTTGCTTTGTTTTGCGAAAAATTAATGTTGAATTTTTGTGCAGTGGGAACCGTTCTCAATGGCTTGGCTTCAGCCATTCCCCCATCCCTCCTCCTTAACTTGCTACGTACTCGAGTTATGTCAGGGAGTGTTAAATGATAGTTTACTATGTACAATGCACGCAATCAAAGCTTTACAGGAAACATCGCAAATAACAAATGAAGTGCTTGCTTGCGTCGTGAAGAAAATATTTTATGACAAAGATGAATGCATGAAATTAAATAAATGAATAAAATTAAATTGAATGAAATCATATAAGGTAAACAAATAGAAAATCTGAAAAAAAAAATTAATCTGATAAAACCTAAGTAGCAGTGTGTCGCACTGAGCAACCCGAGTGAGTAGCAGAGGCAGAGCATGTGGTGAAGGTGAGGCACCGTAGCCCTCTTGTGGCATTGTGTGGGCGTAGAGGGAGAGGTGAGGAATAGGAAGGAGTGGGCTGTGGTGGGGATGGTTTTTTAGAGAGGGTATCCTAAGGGACCTGGCGCGGATTAACTCTTTATGTTCCTGAAGAGTCAATATGAGAGGGACAAATGAGAACATTTGTATCAATCCGCTCCTTATACTATTATTCATTATGTTTTCCGTCTATCATTCTCATTACTTCACTTCCTCGATCTTTATTCACCTAAGCTTCTCTGAACTAAACAAAGCAGTGAAAACTCTTAAGAGTGATTCTCAGATAGGATGTGGCAGCGTGTTTGCCTTCACGCTGACCGAGGAAGTAACGTGATCCAAATATACGGAAGCTGACGAACAGTAGTGACGTACTAGCGAAGTGTGAGAGGCTGTAAGGACTTAGTGCGGGACGCCTGATGGCAGGGGAGGGAGCGCCGCTTTCTCTTGTGCACGGCCACTTAAGGATTCGACGGAGTGGTGGCGGCACCCCATAACGAGTGTGGGTGATGGTGGCCATAGCAGCGGGGTGTGGGACGCGCCGCCCGCCACCCTCATCACCGTACGCTGTTATCCCTCCTATTGGCCAGAAAGGGGAGGCTCCTTCCGCTCCGTGCTGCTTATATTGCCTGGCGATCCCTCTGACTTCCAAGTAGGGCTGTTCTTTGGCCTACTTGCGCTGCTCTCCCTGTCTGATGTTTTCTTTTCTTCTCAAGGACTCTAGTGTTTTTGCGAAACGTGAAGCTCCCCAGGCGACGCTCTTAAAAGAATTGAATCATCTGGTTATCCAAGTTTTGCTAAACGTTCGTAAGGGAATGACTGGTAATCTTGTTTGGTGAGTTGTGCTATCACGAACATCCGCCTCCCTACCCACTTTCTCTTCTCCTCCTCCTCCTCCTTACCAACCTCCTCTTCCTCCCATCCTTCTTCTTTCCTTCTCCCTTTGCCTTCACAGCCGAAAGTTTAATTTTCCCCTGACTCTCGGTGATGCCTTGATATCTTTCCTCTGCATGAACTAGTGACAAAGACTCTTCCCGCTCACTCAAGGAAGTGTTGCTAGGGAAGTATTCTCACACTGCGCAATTTATATAATAAGCCTTTGGCACGATTTATGATATAGTCAGTGGGACACAATTTTCCTCGGTGGATGGGACAATTTTCCCGCTGCCGGGTGGGGACAATGGGCCATAACGACGCTGTCACTCTTTTGTTTTTGTAAGTGGTTGTCCTCACAGTGTCTGGCGGAGCATAGGCCCTTAGGACTCCTGGCACTCCTGGCACTCCTGGCTCCCTTAGCACCCTCTACCGGGAGCGGGTTACTGCTGCAGCCCTTTCTGTTTGAGCTCATTACCACGCCATCATTACCTCAATAACGGGACTCTTTTTTCAGGTCGGAGACCCGATCGACTTTAGGGACGGAGCTCAATGCATTATTCATACATACCACTTTAATATTCTGACATTTCTGCATTTCTTTTGTGCATATATATATATATATATATATATATATATATATATATATATATATATATATATATATATATTTTGTGAAGGAATTAATTTAAGTTTGTATAACCCTATTCATCTCTCTCTCTCTCTCTCTCTCTCTCTCTCTCTCTCTCTCTCTCTCTCTCTCTCTCTCTCTCTCTCTCTCTCTCTCTCTCTCTCTCTCTCTCTCTCTCTCTCTCTCTCTCTCTCTCTCTCTCTCTCTCTCTCTCTCTCTCTCTCTCTCTCTCTCTCTCTCTCTCTCTCTCTCTCTCTCTCTCTCTCTCTCTCTCTCTCTCTCTCTCTCTCTCTCTCTCTCTCTCTCTCTCTCTCTCTCTCTCTCTCTCTCTCTCTCTCTCTCTCTCTCTCTCTGTCTCTCTCTCTCTCTCTCTCTGTGTGTGTGTGTGTGTGTGTGTGTGTGTGTGTGTGTGTGTGTGTGTGTGTGTGTCCATCTGTGTTAGTGTGTTTATGTAAAATGAAGGAAAACAAAAAGAAGAAAAGTAAAAAAAAAAAAAGGTTACAATCGTCAAATGAAGGTCGCATGTCGTTTCTCGCACGCCATTCACAAGACAATAATCAGACCGGTTAATTCCCGCAAACGGTGTCGTGAATTCGCCAAACGACTCCCGCTATTGCAGTGCCGCGTCCTGGCCTCTGCCGGGAACTATTTCCACCCCAGACAGACCTTCAATACTCACCAGCTATATTTTACGACTTGCGCTGGGGCTTACACACTCTGGCACACACACACACACACACACACACACACACACACACACACACACACACACACACACACACACACACACACACACACACACACACACACACACACACACACACACACACACACACACACACACACACACACACACACACACACACACACACACACACACACACACACTATTTAAGTGAGGGTGACTCGGTAAACCATTTCCATTTCCAAGATTAAGTTATATTTTGTTTGCTTGCCTGCTTGAGTGTGATTATGTATGTATGTATGTTTGCTTGTGTGTGTGTGTGTGTGGGGGTGTGTGTGTATGGGTGTGTGTTTGGGTGTGTTTGTTTGTGTGTGTATGTGTGCTCGCTCGCGTGTGCATATGATGATTACAAAACAAAAACTAAAAAAAAAAATAATGAGAAAAAAGACTGAAAAAGTTCTCTTAGCATTAGGAAACCAGTAGTACAACTTTTAGCCCTTAAGGAAGTGCACACCTTTAATCTACACGAAACAGGTAAACCAGTCTCTATAAAACGTACCTCAGCTTAATATACCAAAAGCCAATTAAGTTCAACTGGGTTAGATTAAGCTAAACCAATCAATGCAATCAAACCAGACACACCAATTTAATCAAGCCAAGTGAAACCCAGGACGTCTCTAAGCCAAGCAAGGGCGGTATGGTCTGGATGCACGCAGCGCCATAGCGGGAAAAGCAAGCCAGCGGGCAAGGCGAGGCGAGGTTAGGCGAGGCTGTGCTGTGCTGTGCTGTGCTGTGCTGTGCTCGGTGCAAGATGCCTTTCCGATACAGGCTCTCCAGGGCTCCGTTTTTATAGCCTCCACCGTATTGCTTCTGCCTGCATCTCTGATTTACTTTTGAGTGTGTGTGTGTGTGTGTGTGTGTGTGTGTGTGTGTGTGTGTGTGTGTGTGTGTGTGTGTGTGTGTGTGTGTAATTCACCTCGGTCGTCAGCTGGTCACCCAGCCAGTCTTCTCTATTACGGAGCGAGCTCAGAGCTCATAGACCGATCTTCGGGTAGGACTGAGACACACACACACACAACACACTCCACACACCGGGAAAGCGAGGCCACAACCCCTCGAGTTACATCTCGTACCTATTTACTGCTAGGTAAACAGGGGCCACACATTAAGATGCTTGCCCATTTACCTCGCCTCTTACCGGGACTCGAACCCGGGCCTCTCGATTGTGAGTTGAGCGTGCTAACCACGGTGTGTGTGTGTGTGTGTGTGTGTGTGTGTGTGTGTGTGTGTGTGTGTGTGTGTGTGTGTGTTTGATCTGCTGCAGTCTCTGACGAGACAGCCAGACGTTACCCTACGGAACGAGCTCAAAGCTCATTGTTTCCGATCTTCGGATAGACCTGAGACCAGGCACGCACCACACACCGGGACAACAAGGTCACAACTCCTCGATTTACATCCCGTACCTGCTCACTGCTAGGTGAACAGGGGCTACACGTGAAAGGAGACACACCCAAATATCTCCACCCGGCCGGGGAATCGAACCCCGGTCCTCTGGCTTGTGAGGCCAGCGCTCTAACCACTGAGCTACCGGGCGTGTGTGTGTGTGTGCGCGCGCGCGCGCGTGTGTAATTCACTGTTTTAATCCCCTGATGAGTTTCCGAAGCTATATAAAATTACGAAATATTAAGTGTGTGTGTGTGTGTGTGTGTGTGTGTGTGTGTGTGTCATAGTTATTTTTCCTGTATTTCCTGGATGTGTTAAAAGCGAACCGTAAAACCTGACTCTATAATCATAAGGAGTAAGTGTTTT
>NC_059287.1:185000-190000 GCF_017591435.1 Portunus trituberculatus
TTTTCTTTTCATGTATAACATCGCATCTTTAATTCTTCACCAGTCTTTCATATCTGATCTGTATAGATAGCTTCTTTCATTCACGTCTTAAGTTCTTCATATCACAGTTGTCCCTCTTCTGGCCTCATGCCTTTTTTTCCTTATTTTTTTTATCCTTGCCTTTGTTTCATATTGTCTCATACTCAAATATAATAACCACATTTTATTTCTATACCATTCTTCTTTCCTTTACCTCATATGTCTTTTAATCTCACATTTTTCCCCCTCTACTTTCCTCCCTATTTTTTTAATTCCTGCCCAATCTCCCCGCCGCCTGGGCCTCCTCGTGCTCCCCTTTTCTCCTCAGTAATGAGAGACCTTTCCACCTACTTTGCCATATCGATCTCCCGAGCCAACACTTAGAACTTATTCCCTTCCTTGCCCTCCCGAGTCCCAGCGAGTCTAAACCTGAGCCTCCAGCTGCGATGCGACCCCGGCCCCCCCTCCCGCACTCAGCCTTGTTGTTGTTGTTGTTGTTGTTGTTGCTACTGCTGTACTTCTTCTTCTTCTTTTTATTCCTTTCGTTGTTTTTGTTGTTTTTTTCTTCTCCTTTTCTTGTTCTTGTTCTTGTTCTTGTTCTTCTTGTTCTTGTTCTTGTTCTTCTTGTTCTTGTTCTCTTTCTTCTTGTTCTTGTTCTTGTTCTTGTTCTTGTTCTTCTTGTTCTTCTTCCTCTACACACACACACACACACACACACACACACACACACACACACAGGTCTGTTCCTTCCATCCTCTACCCCCACTAACTCCATTCTTCACGCGCCTTCCTCCATCCGTTGTTATTCTTTTCACTATCCTCACTGATGCAAAGTTAATGTTTTCTCTCCTCCTTGCATACATGTGTTTCCTCCTCCAACTTTGGGTGGCTTACATTTTCCTTCCCCGTGACTCATGTAAACGTAATAGGGAAGCTGTCCTCGTGTCTCCCTCTGCCTGTGTCGCCTCAGCTGGGAAATACGAGTAATAATGTGGTGTGGTGTTAGTAAAGGTTCTCCTTGTTTGTCTTTGTGTATTCTTGTACGAAATAGGTAGGTTGGTATTCGAGAGAGAGAGAGAGAGAGAGAGAGAGAGAGAGAGAGAGAGAGAGAGAGAGAGAGAGAGAGAGAGAGAGAGAGAGAGAGAGAGAGAGAGAGAGAGAGAGAGAGAGAACTACGATCTATTTTTTTTTGTTTGCACTTCACTCTCAGGCACCCTACAACTCTCTCTCTCTCTCTCTCTGTTGTGTGTGTGTGTGTGTGTGTGTGTGTGTGTGTGTGTGTGTGTGTGTGTGTGTGTGTGTGTGTGTGTGTGTGTGTGTGTGTGTGTGTGTGTGTGTGACATTGTTTCAGACGTTGATTAATCGCGGTCTTGTGGTGTGTATAAGCTCGATTTTCTGCTTTTATTGCTCTTAATGTTATTTTCGATATGCTTATTATTATAGTTATTGTTATCATTTTTATTATTATTATTATTATTATTATTATTATTATTATTATTATTATTATTATTATTATTATTATTATTATTATTATTATTATTATTATTATTATTATATTATTATTATTATTATTATCATTATTATTATTATTATTATTATCATTATTATTATTATTATTATTATTATTATTATTATTATTATTATTATTATTATTATTATTATTATTATTATTATTATTATTATTGTTATTCCGCATTATCAAAGAACATACCCATAAAAACCTGACCCATACCATTAAACTACTTATTCGTTGTTTTCCAGACTGTTTTCGTGAGAGTTTGATAAGAATGCAGCGCCATCAACTAAAAAAAAGCACCTATGGAAACCCGCCTAACCATCTTTATGACCTGTAAAAGCAGCTCCTCCCTTACTTTTAAGAACACGAGTCTAGGTTTCCCACAATCCTACTCAACTTTATTCTTCT
The DNA here is from genome assembly GCF_017591435.1 of Portunus trituberculatus. Lineage (NCBI taxonomy): Eukaryota > Metazoa > Arthropoda > Malacostraca > Decapoda > Portunidae > Portunus > Portunus trituberculatus. Next base: position 186,943 of record NC_059287.1, read on the forward strand.
GTGAACCGCCGTGTGAGATTTATTGCGAAAAATGTTCCCCGATATTCGCGTGTGTCTGGATCCCGTATGGAGTCAGCGGGCGATTCCCAGCGGACGGAGATGGATGGGGCGGGGTGAAGGGAATCTTTAGCCGTGTTCATTGGGGCCTAAATCGGTGCAGTAAATGTAGGACCCGTGCCGAAGACTAGTGACTGGGTGAGGAACGATGCAATTACGAACGTCCAGCTCAGGAAATCCTTGGGCGCTCTCTCTCTGCCGGGGAACAAGTGACGGGGAGTTTACGGTTATTGCTCAGTAATTCATGAGGTCGTAGAGTGTACCAGTGAAAAGGTCCTCCCATGTCACTCCGTCGTCTCTTTCTCTGTCTGTGTGTCTGTTCGTCTGTGTGTTTCTGGGTCAATTCATTCCTGTCGCTTCCTATTGTGTGTGTGTGGGTTGGGGGGGTGGGAGTGTACGGTCCTGCTGTCTGTCTTGTTCATGTTCTTATTCTAGTTCTTGTTCTTATTCTTATTCTTATTCTTTTCTTTCCTCCTCCTTCTCCTCCTCCTCCTCCTCCTCCTCCTCCTCCTCCTCCTCCTCCTCCTCCTCCTCCTCCTCCTCCTCCTCCTCCTCCTCCTCCTCCTCCTCCTCCTCTTATTCCTCCTCCTCCTCCTCCTCCTCCGCCTGAAACACTTGTTATGTAGTATGATTTTTATTGTTGTGTATGTGTGTGATTCAGGTGTTCCACAAATTTTGTATCCGCCTTTCATTAATTTCAACTTAACCTTTCATTAATATTCTTCATTTATTTTCATGACACTTCAAGCATTTATGTTAATGTTGCTATTAAGGAATTTTTTATTGATGTGATTACCAGTCATGATTTGTTGAGAAAGCTTATTCGAGCGCTTTTTTCTTTTTGTATTTGTTATTGTTAGAATGACATCATCGCACGAGGTGCTTGCATGCACTGCTACACATTGCTGAGAGGCGAGGCGCACAGCGGGAACGCAACCCTCTCACTTTAATGGAGTCAGGATGTGAGAGGGAGGAAAAGGAAAACCAAGTGCTGTTGCAGGTGGCGGCGAGCGTCCTGGGCAGGCAGTGGAGGGCGAGGCTGGCAGAACAAGGCGCCACTTCACCCATGGTTGTTTCCCCGGCATGCAGGAAGGGTTTCTTGGCCAAGTCATCTCAGTCATTCCTGATTTTTGTGTTCTTTGGGTTTGTGAGAGTGAAAGATTGGCGTGGCGGTGACCTGACCTGGCCTACCCACCCGAGGCTTATGTAGGGAGGGGTTTGTGTGTCGAAATAATGCGGCTTAAGTTGGATTTATTCGCAAAGGGCAGGACAGATCAAAGCCTCGATTAGGGAGAGAAAGTCCTGAGGATGGTTGTTATTTACATGCACGAACCTGCGGCGGCAGCTGACCCAAGTGATTCTCTGGGATGGGCGGCGCGGGAATTAAGGCAATAACAGAACAGATCTCCCGGTCAGAGCGGGTGAGAGTCCACGCCATAACCGAATGTGGTGCAAATACTGAAATATAAATCTGAACATTTTTCTTTGTGAACTTAAATTTATCACACCAATTCCATTACAGCTTCGTTTTAAATGTGAATTAGAAAAAAAAAGAATAACAGGGGGGGAATAAATTGTTGCGTTACATTAACTCATCTTTCACATGAAAATACGCAATAAGATATGAATTCCAGCTGATGCGTCAAGAACACGGGACAATTAGACCAACTGCTTTGTCTTTTAGCGGCGACTATTCCCCGAGACCCGCGGTGACTGGTTGACCTAGAGGGAAGCACGGAGCCTCGGCATTGCTGGTGTGTTTGTCCCGCCTCGCTGTGCTGTGCTGTGCTGTGCTGTTGTGGGAAGAGACTGGAAGATGTGATAATCGAATGGGGAAGCGGTACCATCTAGAACACACACACACACACACACACACACACACACACACACACACACACACACACACACACACACACACACACACACACACACACACACATACACACCGCGTAGTGTAGTGGTTAGCACGCTCGACTCACAATCGAGAGGACCGGGTTCGAGTCCCGGTAAGCGGTGAGGCAAATGGGCAAGCCTCTTAATGTGTGGCCCCTGTTCACCTAGCAGTAAATAGGTACGGGATGTAACTTGAGGGGTTGTGACCTCGCTTTCCCGGTGTGTGGAGTGTGTGTTGTGGTCTCAGTCCTACCCGAAGATCGATCTATGAGCTCTGAGCTCGCTCCGTAATGGGGAAGACTGGCTGGGTGACCAGCAGGCGACCGAGGTGAATTACAAGCCCGGTTCAACACTTCTAGATCCCAATGAGCAAATAAAGATAAATACTTCTGAGAATTTCTTTATCCTCTTATCCACTGCCTTACTCCCTTCTTCACTCACACCCTCCTTTACTCCCTCACTCCATCCTTCACTCACTCCCTCCCTCACTCACTCACTCTCTCATTCACTGTTAAGAAAATGCATGATGGCGGCGGTGGCGGCAGCGGTGGTGGCGGGTTTCTCTCCTTGGTATCGACACTGGGTGGTATTGGACGTGTCAAATCCTTGGTGGAGGAAGCGAGGCATAGCAGTTTGTAGTGGCAAGCAGCAGGATGAAGCTGAGGGGAGGCAGGCGAGGATGAGGGGTGGTGGTGGAGGAGGCACTGTATTATGGGAAAGGTTGAGGCGCGACAGGGGAAGGTGGAGGCGCCGTGGTGTGTGGGCGTGGCTGTTCCCTTCATGTCTTGCCCGCATATTAGGAGACAACGGTGACGGTGAAAGCTCTGGGGCAAAAAAAAGGTCCTGAACTACCGTACCCCTGAACCTCAAGAATCTCTGGCCGACATCCGGGACTTGGTAACAGAAAGCCCGAGTGCCTGCAGGCCTGCACGCGCCCACAATAAAAGTGGCGCCACAAACATTCGCGACCTGCTTTACCTCCACTTCACCAAGCAAAAGAAACCTGGAATTAGTCAACTTTTTCATTTCTTTCTGAAAAAAATGGGATATATATATATATATATATATATATATATATATATATATATATATATATATATATATATAT
>NC_059287.1:192500-200000 GCF_017591435.1 Portunus trituberculatus
TGAACTCTTTGATGTAAATATTAATGGTCCATATTAGTAGTATATATACATTGCTATCACGATGAAGCTTAGGAGATAAAAAAAAAAAAAAAAAAATGGGTAAGAACATAAAAAAATCCTCTCCCTATCTCAATAACCGATTTATTGTTAGTAAACTTCGATAAATATTTGATAAGATGCCTGCTCAAGTTCTGTTTATGTGTCTAGTTAATAATTAGCGTTTTTTTTAATGACAAGCTTCTGTTGATAGGGTTCATAGAGGTGGTAACAAAGGAGGTGCTAGGTAAATCAACATTTGATAACATGCGTAAGGGTTTCCTTAAAGCGTTTAGTGTAATTAGAGTGCTTTGTGATTCCCGCCTCACAGGAAGGATGGCGTGGAGGAGGTGGTGAAGGAGGCGTGGGTGGTGAAATGCAAGGAGTACTTTAATTATCCTTCCTTCACTGCCTAGGGATGAGGGGGCGGTGCGTCAGGCTGTTAAATGCTCCTCTACATCAAATACTAACTCACACTCAGCGCACCAAGTTCCCGTCAAGTTTACCTTAGCCTAATTGCTCCTCGTGTAATCTCCCTCTGTGCTCACCTGTTCCCGCCGCCGCCCGCCTCTCATCGCCTAGGACGCGCGCTCTCCCTCACTCACCTCTTGTTTGTGGCCATGAAACATTAACACACACCTCGCCCTGCACGTCCCCCGCCTCCTTCATCGCCTCCTCCTCCCCCCCCTTTCTCTCTCTCTCTCTCTCTCTCTCTCTCTCTCTCTCTCTCCTCCTCCTCCTTCTCCTCTTTCTCCTACTCTTTCCACGCCTCCTTCTCTCTTATTTTATTTCCCATGCCCTCCTCTTTCTCCAGTTTATTTTCCAGTATCTGCATCCTTGGTCTTTCTCATAAATTTTGAAACACACACACACACACACACACACACACACACACACACACACACACACACACACACACACACACACACACACACACACACACACACATACACACACACACACACGCACACGTCTCAATGAATTAATTTATTTGTTGTTTTTGTTGTTGTTGTTTTTGTTGTTGTTGGTGGTGGTGGTGTTGATGCTTCTGCTACTATTGTTGTTGCTGTACATATGAAAGCTTTCATACAAAAATAGAAGAAAAGATTATACATACAGTAACAAAACTGATACTGAAATAATAGTAATAATGATGATAATGATAATAATAATAATAATAATAATAATGATAATGATAATAATAATAATAATAATAATAATAATAATAATAATAATTAATAATGATAATAACTGATGATGCTAAAATGAATAATGTTGACAACAATACCACTGAGAACAAAATACGGAAAAACATGGATTTATAAATACCAGACTCGCACTGTTTATAATATTCTTATTTTTATTTTTATTTTTAATGGGTATGGACAATTGCGTGTTCACAACCACCACCACCACCACCACCACCACCACCATTATCGTTACTACTATTATAACAACATCAACAACAACAACAACAACAACAACAACAACAATTACTACTACTACTACTACTACTGCTACTACTACTACTACTACTACTACTACTACTACTACTACTACTACTACTACTACTACTACTACTACTACTACTACTACTACTACTACTACTACTACTACTACTACTACTACTACTACTACTACTACTACCAACGAAAATAACAGCAACAAATGTAAATTCTAACAAACAAAATCTCACTCTCACTCTCTCTCTCTCTCTCTCTCTCTCTCTCTCTCTCTCTCTCTCTGCGTTACAGTAATATTTCTTCACTAAGTGTTTGTTCCTTGTTCTCACTGAGCGTCGTTTAGTCCTTGTCTTAATGCTCACGCTCCCTCAGCCGGCCTCCCTCCCTGCCTCACTCTTCCCATTCTTGTCCCCTTCCGTTCCTGCCGTCACCCATTTCTCTCCATTTATCCTCTCCCTCTCCCTCCCGCTGCCTCGCCTCCCCTCCAGGTGATTAAAGGCCACAGTTACCTGCCCTCCTGCCTTTATTGGCGTTAATTATTTGCCTCGTGTGTTTTGGGTTCGATTCCTTCCCCCGATAATATTAATTCTGAAGGCTGATTTTTTTTTTTTTGGTAGTGTGTGTGTGTGTGTGTGTGTGTGTGTGTGTGTGTGTGTGTGTGTGTGTGTGTGATTGGTTGTGTTTTGAGCTGGTTTGTTAACGGTATGATTATTGGTTAGTGAAGGGAGGTCTTGTGTAATATTAACCTAACCTAATCTAACCTATGCTAACTCTCCCTAGCCTAACCAGAACTAACGTAATGCAACGTGAAGTAACTCATCGTAACTTAAACTAACGCAATTATACGTTGTCTTATCTTATCTAATTTGTTAACCGAACCTGAGCTAACTTAACCTATTTTAACCTTACCTAACTTAATCTAACTATAACCTAACAAACTTAAGATAACTCAACGGTGTCTTAAGTTAACCTAACCTAACCTTACCACAGCTGTCTTCTTCTTCGGGGCCTACTCCACCACACCTCATCTCACCTTGCCTCACCTTGCTTCACCTTGCCTCGCCTTGCCTCACCTCACCTTGCCTCGCCTTGCTTCATCTCACCTCGCCTTGCCTCACCTTGCCTAACCCTACCTTGCCTTGCCTCACTTCACCTCACCTCACCTTGCCTTGCCTCGCCTCAACTCACCTCACCTCGCCTTGCTTCGTCTTGCCTCACCTTGCCTTACCTTGTCTCACCTTGCCTTGCCTTGCCTCGCTTGCCTTGTCTTGCTTCGCCTCACCACATCTTGCCTCCCCTTGCCTCGCCTTGCTTCACCTCACCTAGCCTTGCCTCATCTGCCTCGCCTCACCTCATCTCATTTAGCCTCGTCTTGACTCACCTCGTCTTGCCTCACCTCACCTTGCCTCACCTTGCCTCGCCTTGTCTCATCTCATCACCTTGCTTTGCGTTACCTCACCTCACCTTGCCTTGCCTCATCTTGCCTCACCTTGCCTCGCCTCGCCTCGCCTTGCCTTGCCTTGTCTGCCTCACTCGCTTGCTCGCCTGCCAGGGAGATTGTTTCCCCTGCAGGTGGGTTATTTGTTGTAATCTTGGCCAGCGATATTTCTTGCTTCCCTCCCACCGTCTCCTTCCTGCCTTTCTCCCTGCTTTCCTTCTCCCCCTTCTCTTCCGTCTTTCCTCCCCGCCTCCCTGCCTGCCTCCCTCCCTCCCTCCTTGCCGCCGTCCTTTCCTCTCCCGCTCCCAAGGTTTTCCTCTCGGTTTCCCTCCTTCTTTAACCGAATATTTTCCGCTTTTTTGCTTATTCATTTTTGTTTTAGGTATTTATTTTTTGAATTTTGGTATTTCTTTTGTTTATTTGTGTACTTAATATTGTTGTTCAGCTTTGTGTCATCTGCATTCTCTTATTGTCTGTTTGCATGTTTGTTTGTCTGTTTGCCTGTTTATCTGTTTGTCAGGGTTTGTTTGTGTGTCTGCTAGTCTGTCTGTCTTTCTATGTGTCTATTTATCTGTTCCCTGTTAACGCCTTCAATGCTGATCTTCAGAAGGGCAGCTTTATTTTGGTACAGAATAATCAGAGACTAGCAGTGTGTGTGTGTGTGTGTGTGTGTGTGTGTGTGTGGCCCACGTGTTCATGACCTCTCTCTGCTCACTTTTCCCTCATGTTCGTAGCAGTGTCCCTCTTCGTACTCATCTGACAAACCATGATGAAATAAACGCTGCGTGACGAAAGAACCGCCGGTGTTGCGTAAATGCTCGCCGCGCTGTATTCTTGTCAATAACTCACCATTTAAGTCGAAAGCACGTGATGTTTAAGTGTGGCTGCCGTTCAAGCTACTTTGGTCTCTGCGTGGCTTTAAGTAAGGACCGCTTCCCTTTCCTTCTTAGCCTGAAAGTTTCTGGTGATATCTTATGGAAGCTGCGAGAGGCGGACGGAGCGGCGGGGAGGCTGGGAGGACAGACATGGCAGTGGAGGGAGACGGGACGCTGGGGAAGGGCGGTGTTACTGAGGAGTGGGTGTCTGGCGAAGGATGTGGAGCTGAAGAGGTTAAGGAAGGTGGATGGATGCATGGGTGTAAAGGAAGTGTGGAGGGAGAGTGAGGGAAAAAGAATGGTTGTATGGAAATGTATGGAAGACGAAGTAGATGATGAGTAATGTATGGATTTTATGGGAATAGATGAGAGAGGGAAAAAGGAAAACGAGAATAGATATATGGAATGTATAGAGAGAGAAGGAAAGGCAAAGAAATGTATGGATGTCAGAAAGGATGGATGGAAGGATGAAAGAACAAAACATTAATTGACTAATAACTCATGCATGGTTGTTTAAAATTTAGTGAAGAATGGAAAGCTTGAAAAAAGTGTGTGTGTGTGTGTGTGTGTGTGTGTGTGTGTGTGTGTGTGTGTGTGTGTGTGTGTGTGTGTGTGTGTGTGTGTGTGTGTGAGAGAGAGAGAGAGAGAGAGAGAGAGAGAGAGAGAGAGAGAGAGAGAGAGAGAGAGAGAGAGAGAGAGAGAGAGAGAGAGAGAGAGAGAGAGAGAGAGAGAGAGAGAGAGAGAGAGAGAGAGAGAGAACCTTCAGTAAAATGAATAAAAAAGTAAATGCAGTGGAGAATTTATTGAAGGAGTGAAAGAAGAGATGGAATATAGAGGAAAAGTACGGATACAGAGAGGAGAGTAGCAGGAGATAAGGAAGAGAGGTGCTGTGTGCCACCACTGTATTACTAACTGTATTACTGTGTTATCTGTAGTGCATTCTCTTCAAACAAAAAAACAAAAATCGAAGTTGTCATTTGTTAACTGTTTCCTGTAATGCTTTGACTGTGCACATTGTACACAGGTATGTTAATGCCGCGTGGCACCACTGGAGTACGTAGCGAGCTAGGGCTGGAGCGGGGCTTTGTGTGGGGGGAGGGGACCGGCAGGAGCTGGGAGGCCTGCGCGGTGCGCTGGGCGCAGGGGGCGGATGCACAATACCCCATGGCTTTACTCAATTTGCACGTTAATTTCTCGCAAAATGGAGCAAAACACAGCATATGTGTATAGAATATTTTCAACTTAGAATGACTATAACTATCATATTCGGAAGTGACGGGACACCTATGTATAATGTGCGGAGTGATCAACGGCCGTGCATTGCGGTCCATACGACCTAGTGTATTAGTGGCATGCGTGAGTGCCGGCAATTCTTTCGTATGTTTTTATGGTGGAGATTTTTCACTTTAAGTCCGAGTAATTAATGTAAAACGCCGTGTTTATGATAAGGCGGCAAGGGAGTCCCCGCTGGGGCCGATAGATGGTGTAGCGCATCGCCGCCTGGACGTGTTTATTAGAGGGCCACGTGCTGGCCGCCACTTCACTCCTGTCTTTATACCTGGGAGATTTTTCACTTAGGTTGGAACAATTGATGCTAAGTGCCGTGTTTATGATAACGGGAAGGAAGGGCGACGCTCGGCAAGGCTCTTGGGCGTCCTCAGAGACAAGACTCAAGGTCCCCTAGCCTCCAAGGTCCGCTGTGCCCTCTGACTTAATTTTCCTTCGTAATCCGCAGCCGTGATTAAATAATAAGTGTATAGCCATTCCCAACACAGGGTACTGCAGGGCTCTTCTCCTCCTCCTCCTCCTCCTCCTCCTCCTCCTCTTCTTGTCCTCTGCATCCTCCTGCGGTTTGCCTTTCTCCTCCAGGCTGGTCTTTACCCGCCACTCTCCACTCTTCCTTTCCTTTCACTCACCACCTCGCTTCCATTTTTCCCTCTAACTCGTGTCCCTTTTCTTCACTCATCCCACTCAAACGATTCTTCTGTTATCTTCATCACTTCTCTTCAGTCATCCCTCTCTCATTTATTTCATTCATCCCTCTTCGTCTCTCACTCACCCGTCTCCTCACCCATCTCACCAGCTTTTTCATTCACCCCTCTTCCAATTCACTCACCTCTCACTCGACTCTCATAATTCTTCGCTTCTCATCCATTTCCTGAGTTATCCCTCATTTCTTTACCTAACAATCTCTATCTCCACCTAACGCATCCCTCTCACTAGCTTTCTCACTCATTCCTCTCAATACTCCCTCACTCACACCTTTCACGTGCTTCCTCATCTTCCGTCCTCTTACTCCACGCCTCTCACTCTCTCTCTAGGCCGCACAGACCGAGTGAGGGAGAGGCAGGCGGGAGAGCGGTGTAGTGGGGAAAGGGGGGAGAGAGAAAGAGGCTTAATAAGCACTCACATTTACAATTTAAACAGCTTCTAAGTGAGTAAATCTCATGTAAAGTAGCATTACCATGTCCTGCTTATTAAAGTGTCCCCGGCGGCGTGGTCTTCGTCACCCGGGGCGCACACAGACAAGGTGCGGCGCCGCGGGGTTCGCTCCTCCATGCCGCTGAGGGACACCAACGTAATATGCGCTAATGGTTGGCAGGGACCCGAACTAGGGTAAGCCAAAGTAGCCGGCACATGGAGACTTGGGGCCAGAGGGTTAATGCTCCTCCTCCTCCTCCTCCTCTTGCGTCTGCTGCCTCGCTCCTCACTCATTTTTTTTTTTATATATTTAAAGGCCACAGAGATGATTGGTAGTGTTCTTATGTGTGTTTTCCTCTATAGGTAATGTAAAGTTGCTGTTAAACTGTTATTACCATCACGGAAACGTCATCGTAAACCCCTCCAACCTTCATTTACTGTCGCAAGTGTAAGGTAAAGGATGAGATGATGAAATGTTTAGGAATATGGTCTTCTGTTGATTCACCACCACCGCCACCACCATCACCACCACTACCACCACCACCACCATGCCCTCACAAGCACCACCATCAAAACCACCTCCGATACTACTATTACCACTACTGCCATCACTACCCTTGCCCCCATACCACCACCACCACTACCACCACCGTCGCCACAGCCGCCTCGCAGCCACCACCAAGTCAGGCTCCATATTGATCTACGGGAAATATGATCCTAAACTTGCGCTGCCTTGTGGAAGGGACAGAGTTTGCTTACGGCCCAACGGTGTGTGTGTGTGTGTGTGTGTGTGTGTGTGTGTGTGTGTGTGTGTGTGTACATGGTCAATTTCATACCAAAATGCATGGGAAAAAAGAAAAGAAAAGAGAATATGAATAATTTATGTCACCCTTATAGTAATGAATGTTTTTTTTTCCTGGAGTCTGTCCTGTACTCCAGACTCAGCATTGGGACCTTGAGCAGCGTAGGCGTCATGGATTTATCACGTGTAATAGCCATAGCCGCACTTCAAAATAGACGTGGTTCACCTCATAGCAAATCTCATTGATAGCTTTTTATTGTACAGCCAACCCAAAACTATCATGTACAAACCACTCACGAAGTAAAACACCTTCGTCGAAAATAATTATGCGGGAATTAAGTGTTGGGAAGGCAGGAATAAGACGTTTCTGTGGTCGTTATTTCAATTGGGAGGATGACCCACCTGCCTGCCTGCCCCTGTCCATGTGTGTGTGTGTGTGTGTGTGTGTGTGTGTGTGTGTGTGTG
>NC_059287.1:205000-212500 GCF_017591435.1 Portunus trituberculatus
TGCCGTCGTTGCTGTGGCTTGCGAGGCTCGCGTGTGTTGCATCACGAGCCGCCAGAGTAACGGGGCCGTCCCTAGATGACATGATAGCCTTGGCATGCATTTCTTTTAATCTCGTTATCTTATCTGCCATCGCCTCTCTTTTCTCTAATTAAGCCGCCTTAGTACCTCTCACCCTCTCCGCCTCGCCGCTCAGCTGACGGAAATTAGAGGAGAGACGGGCTGTGCATTTGGCCCGGTGCCGCCCCCCGCCGGCACAACATATACAATTAACCCCAGCTGATGTAATAAACACAATGGCGTGTATGTGTGGTGGCGTGCGTGCGGCGGCGGCTTGCGTTACGCCCCTCTGGCTCTCTCTCTCTCTCTCTCTCTCTCTCTCTCTCTCTCTCTCTCTCTCTCTCTCTCTCTCTCTCTCTCTCTCTCTCTCTCTCTCTCTCTCTCTCTCTCTCTCTCTCTCTCTCTCTCTCTCTCTCTCTCTCTCTCTCTCTCTCTCTCTCTCTCTCTCTCTCTGTGTGTGTGTGTGTGTGTGTGTGTGTGTGTGTGTGTGTGTGTGTGTGTGTGTGTGTGTGTGTGTGTGCAGCCCCAAATCCCGTGAGCCTTGTGTGTTGCATGACTGAATGTATAAATAGTAAGTAGTGGATGCACATGCACACATGAAAATATGCAGGCATTATATTCGGTAGATACGGATGAAGGTTACCTCTGGCCGCCACTTTAGCCGGGCTTACTGTGCTATATGGCTTATTATGTTACGGTATCTGGTTGCGGATTAAGACTTTATCTAAAATGACATGAAATTCATATCGTCTCTATTCGTCTTATGTTGCATTATGATTATTGCGATTTATTTTGATCCCAAGCAAACATTAGCGCATTAGGATGAATTGTGCATATGGCTGGACGTTGCTGGTGTTCGCCGTTGTCTTCTGCCACACGTTCAGGGCTGTCATAGGAATGGTGGGTGAGACAGCCACAGTTGTGCTCTGATCAACGGCTCCTTTCTGCCTTTCGCTCAGGTGTGTCACTGGTGTGGTACGATAAGAGAGGCATTAACATTTCTACTCTTAATAACTGAGGCGTCAACATTCATATTCTTATGAAGTGTCTATTTCTGTGCGACACCAATTAGGATAGATAAATACATATAATTGTAAGAAATCATGAGCAACTAGAAGATAATTTTAACTTCTTTGATTAGAAAAATAAAGATATCAAAGTCATTACTGTCGCTCTGAATAAGCTTAAACCAATAACGTAATGTAAAAGAGGTTAATTAATTTCTGCAGTCATGCTTGGTGTTACTTTGAATGGAGTGGACGAAGCAAAGAATGGAAGGCACAAAGACTAGACGAGTGTAGACAGGTACGTTTCATGCAATAACTATTTCGTGTATAGACCTGGCGGCTTCTTACTGCCTCTCTTGTCTTTTAGAGTTCTAATGGACAGACAGATACTTTGCTGACTGTTTTACTTAGGAGAGAGTGAGAAAAACAACACAAAACAGTAACAAAATTCCCACTAAGTCCCAGCCGTACTAATTATCATAATGCTATCGTATTTCTCACTTCATGGTAATTTTTAGTGGTGTGCGGCAGCCATATAAAGGTTGCCGTGCCGCCCTCTCGTGTCTGTGTGCCGTGGTAATCGTGCCTTTATGCCCGCCCTACTCTCCCCTTCTGGCGACCAAACCTGATGCAGCGGCCGGGAAGCACCATTTGTTAATCAGCCAACGTGAAAATTGTATTAACGTAAAAGTAAGAATTGGAATATTTTGAACGAAAAGCGAAATAGAAAGAATGCGGTGTGATGTTTGCCAGTACTCGCTAAAAACTGTGAAGGGAAAGTCATGTCATTACTAGAGAGAGAGAGAGAGAGAGAGAGAGAGAGAGAGAGAGAGAGAGAGAGAGAGAGAGAGAGAGAGTGTGTGTGTGTGTGTGTGTGTGTGTGTGTTTACGAGTAGCAGCAGCAGATTTCAGTGCGGGAATAACTATGCACACATTGCTAGAGGTGACTTGAACGCCCTCTCTTCTCTCTGCCTCAGCCTTCCCGTGCTGGCGTTGCAGTGGCCCCAGCACCCAGCAACCGTTACTCCCGGGCCGCCACATCCCCCAGCAGGGCCCAGCCGCCGCCAGTATCGCCGGTAATAACGCCACCCCCACGGAAGAGATGTCGCAATAGCGTGTGGCAAGGGCGTAACCATTGTCAGAATTACTGTCATCATTAAGTAAACAAACAGCCGTGACAGCCGGACACCACTGCGACATATATTGCTGCCCCCACCCCGCTGCGCCTTACCTAAACACACACACACACACACACACACACACACACACACACACACTATCTCTACTTGCTTCTATCCTCGCCTTCCTTCCTGATGCCGGCTACGTTCTAAAGTTCATGAAGTTTATTAATGATATCCGGAGTAAGATGAAAGTAATGCCTTATTACTGAAAAGGGTTTTGTTGTTCTGTACTGTGTCACGTTTGGAATATTATGAGTTTGTTGGTAGAGGCAAGCAATGGAAGCCACGTAAACTACATAGATGGAAACGGGTACAAATTTATCATACATAGGCTTTTTACACACACTTTTATAGGTTTCATCCTTGCTGACACGCCTGAATGTTCCACGAGTGATGCTGTGAGACTAAAATAAAGAGGGAAAACATGAGGTTCTATTCACAAGAAACGCTTCATATTTAAGAGAAACTGAACCACAAGTGTCTCATTTTGTGTGTGTGTGTGTGTGTGTGTGTGTGTGTGTGTGTGTGTGTGTGTGTTTGATCAAGCTATTTGGTATTCATACGTGCACTCATGACAAAAAATAGAAGAAAAAAAATGCTATATAGCTGGACCATTTCTGATCAATAACAACAGCAATATATTATCAACAACAAAACGACTAACCACATCACCAGTAACCAGCAACACCGATAGTATCAACAATAACAACATGAACAACAAGACCAAAAACAACATGAACACCACCATCACCACCACCACCAACAACAACACCACCATCATCACCAACACAAACATTTCTACCAATAACAAACCAACCACTACTAATGTCACTTCCCAAAACAACAACAACAGCCACCACCACCACCACCACCACCACAACAACAACAAAGACAGGAACGAGGCACCCAACTACAACATATTACGAAAGAAGTTGAACATTCTTTTGTGGCTGAAAACTTTAGTGGAGGTAATGAGCATGAGTCGCCGCTGTTGTTATTCGAAGACTTGAGGCCAATTGGTCCGCTCACAAGGGTCCTCGGGCTGGGTCCTGATGACGTAAGCACCCTGGAGTGGCCAACAGTCTGTTTAAGAAGTACATGAAACTGTAGCCTCCTTCAAATACCATCTGTGAATTAAATGGAGGGAAAGGAAGCCATAACAGTAAAGACGACGGCCACAAACACCGCACTAAGATGCAAGACTATAATGTTCCCTTTCAGCCAGACGGTTTGTGGACTAATAATCGCGAAAAATACAAACACAAACATGTCTTTCTGATTCTGGCTCTGACTTTTACTGTGTGCAGAGTCTTCGCCCTCGTGCTTCCCAGAGTGCAGTGTTGGGCTGCGGCTCTCCTAGCTTGGGATTGATGTGCTTCTTGTTACCACTCGCATTGTGCTATCAGTCTCTCAGTCGTGTGTCGTGTTATTATTCTTTATATTTCACACACACTCACACACACACACACACACACACACACACACACACACACACACACACACACACACACACACACACACACACACACACACACACACACACACTGACTGGAAAGTTGACTGATATTTTATTGACTGCAGTAAAAAAACAATATATCCATCCATGCATACGCTTTAAAATGACACATCAAACAAGCACACACGACACACATTGATTGCTATTAGTGTATATATGTATTCCAGCTCCTCATAGGATCACTCGCTGCATCAGATCGTCCGCTTCATAGCAGAGAACAGTGGCGGCCTCCTAGCAGTATGTAGAGAGCTGGCTCGGGGCTCTCGGTACACTGGCGTCCTTTATATGCACACAACAGAAAGTCGAAGGCTATTTTGGAATACGAAAAGAAGGCGAAGTTAAGGAAGTGGTGAAGTTTGGAAGAATTTGCTGCCGACTGACCTGGAAACCTGAAATGTAACTCTTTTCTCCTTTTCTCGTTTGAAGGAATGAACGATTGAGAGAGAGAGAGAGAGAGAGAGAGAGAGAGAGAGAGAGAGAGAGAGAGAGAGAGGGAGAGGGAGAGAGAATCACGAGATAGACAGACAAGCATACATACAAATACACACTGGTAGACAGGCAGTGATCGAGTGGCTTGTTAGTGGTGGAGTGAAGCTGTAAAATATAAAGTTGGTGTGGCCTGGACTGCCCCGAGGCGCCTCAAGCAGCGACAGGTCATCGGGCAAGGCCATTGTGGGGCTCTGATGGGAACTGGAAACTTGAAGCAAGGAAACAAAGGCTGCTCAAGTAAGGAAGAGGAGGAGGAAGAGAGAGAGAGAGAGAGAGAGAGAGAGAGAGAGAGAGAGAGAGAGAGAGAGAGAGAGAGAGAGAGAGAGAGAGAGAGAGAGAGAGAGAGAGAGAGAGAGTCCATAAGCTGAAAAAAATATGTAAAGTTTGGAAAAATACTGCATAATGAACACTTCGATCAATCAAGTGCAAAGAAAGATAGGAAAGTGATATCTAATTAGAATACGACATAAACATTGAAATAACAGCAATCAAATATAATAGAGCATGTAAAAATAGAAGAAGAAAAAATATTGCATAGTAAACAGTGCATAGTTGACTTAGAAAGGAACAAAAGGAAATGCAGAATATACAGCAGCATATATCACTACTCAACATAAGCACGCAAGTTGTGGAATATTCAAATACTATCACAGAATAAAAAGAGAGAAAGTGTCTCATGGATTAGCAAAATATACAAGAACAAGAATTTGGAAAAAAAGAGGAGGTGGAGAAGGAGGGTGAAGTTTAGAGAAAGGCAACGAATAGGAGGAGAAGAAGGAGGAGGATAAAAAGAGAACAATGAGCGGCAGTAAGAAATAGAGGAGTATGGGAGAAGTGACGCGGTAGCAAGATGAGGAAGGCGGTACAGAAGAGGAAGAGGAAGAAGGAAGGAGACGAGGTTATGGTAATGACGTGAGGGAGGAGAAGAAGAAGACGCCACACGATGCATCAAAACATGAGGAATGCTGGAGGAAACATGGAGGAAAGGAGGCACAGATCAACGGGGCGGAGGGAGAAGGAAGGAGAGAGGAGAAGCTAAAGGAATAGGGGAAGGAGACAAGATAATGAGAAATGAGAGAAGAGAAGACGAAGAGACAAAGAAAGAATAGGAGGTGGAGCTGATAAGAGAAGAGAAAATGACGATTATGAAGGAAAACAAAGAGAAAAAAAATATAAATGAAGTAAGAAGAGGACTAGAAAGAGGAAGGGAAAGTGAGAAGACTAGAAGAAAAGAAGAAAAGTAAGGGGAGGAGAGAAAGTGGGAGGTAGAAAAGGAGTAAAAAAAAGGAGGGAGTAGAAAAATAAATGATAAGAAGAGGAGGAGGAGGAGGAGGAGGAGGAGGAGGGGGAGGAGGGGGAGGAGGAAATGAAGAATGATGACTAAGAATAATAGGAGGAAGATAGAGAGGAGAGTGAAACAATATGAAAAAATAACAAAAGGAAAGGAAGAGGGAGATACGAGAAAGGGGAGGAGGGATAATGGGAGGAGGAAGAAAGGTACAAGGATACAGGAAGAGGAGAAAGTGAAGGAGGAGGAGGAGAAGGAGGAGGAAGAGGAGGAGGAGGAGGAGGAGGAGGAGGAGTGGAGCACATAGAGAGGGCATTCCCATGACTCAGTGGAAGCAACAGCAGCAGCAGCAACAACAACAGCAACAACAGCAGCAGCAGCAGGTCGTTTTATTGGTTCCCTGGTTTTGTGTCGGGAACATAAGTGTGCTTCCCAACATCCATTTGTATCTTCTGGCCTCTTACACTTCTTGTCCTTGTTTCCAGACCTTTTTTTTTCTTTATCACCCATATTCTCTCTCTCTCTCTCTCTCTCTCTCTCTCTCTCTCTCTGTCAATCGTTCCTATTTATCTTATTTTTGTAAGGTAAATATAAAATCAATACGTAAATACAATAAAAAGAATACTAAATAAACATGTTCTTATTCCCGCAATCTTTTTATGACACGTGTATTTGTATTTGTATTTTGCTTTATATATATTTTCCTTTTTTTTTTATCAGCAGTGAGTGGAATATTCTTGTCCCACGTGTTCCGTTTCTTATGTTCTTTTGTTTGTGAAGATCGCGTGCCAAGGAGTAACATGAATGAGGCGAGTGTGTGTGTGTGTGTGTGTGTGTGTGTGTGTGTGTGTGTGTGTGTGTGTGTGTGTGTGTGTGTGTGTGTGCTTGTGTTTAGTAAAGGAAGAGTGATGAAAAGTAGGGACGTGTGTGTGTGTGTGTGTGTGTGTGTGTGTGTGTGTGTGTGTGTGTGCAACAATTAAGAAATTAGAACAAGTGGAAACAGAACCAACATCGTCAGTAACAACAATATCATTATCATCAATAATAATGATAACAACAACAACAATAACAACAACAACAACAACAACAACAACAGCAGCAGTAATGGCTGGGAGCTGAGACACACACACACACACACACACACACACACACACACACACCACCACCACCACTACCACTACCACCACCACCAGCACCAGCACCACCAATACCACGCGGCAGTATATTTGTATTAACGACGCGAGTAAGAGGGTTGGTCGGAATCAGGGTCGCCGTAATTGGGATTAGTTAGCAAAACGAGCAAAGGTTGACTGTGTGTAGGCCTAACAGACCACGCCAGTACTGAGACCACTGCCCAAGCCTTATGTTGAGGTTACGTCACTCCTGTTCTGTCGCAAAGTCGTGGCTTATGTGAAGAATACAACGGAGAATAAGATTAAAAAAAAAAAGAGAATATAAGCAATGAAGTGAGGAGTGTTTGGGAAAATCTACGTAAATAATAATTGAATATCTGTATCTCATTTATCATATATAGGTGTTGTATAGGCTTATTGTGTGTTGTATTTTGTTGTTAATGTTTGTCGTATTGTTCTTGTTTATTGGTGAAGTTATTTTATTATTATTATTCTTTTTTATCATTATTATCACCACCACCACCACAACCACCACCACCACCACCACCCTTACCATCTATTTCCGTATTTCAGCAATTAGTTGATGCTTCATAATTGGAATCTGATAATGTGCACAAAACTCAATTATTTTCGAATTAACATTTTTAGTATTTCCTCAGGCCTGGTGAAAAAAAGAAGAGGGTTTTTCCTCGTCCACAGTTTTAGATGGAGGTAACGAGGGCGGCGGGCAGAAATATAAGGAGTGATAACATGATAATGGGCCGCGGCGGTAAGATAATGGAAAGACGCGATTGTGCACGGTGATAGTGACGGCGGGAGGCTGAAAGTG
>NC_059287.1:215000-237500 GCF_017591435.1 Portunus trituberculatus
GAATGTGTTGGAGGCGTGTGTCCGATCACCGCAGCAGACGACCGGCGAGTCGTCCCTCTGTTCTCGAGGGGCGCGTGGCCGGAGAAAAGAGGCTTAGTGTTACGCTGCGTCTCATACACGGGCATCCAGGCGGAAGATGGCCATGTTCCCTCAGAGAAGCTCGGCATCACGCCGGACCACGCGAGGGGAGGCTCAAGGGCCGGGACACTGCTGGAGGGGATTATAGAGGGGAGGCTTGACCGCTCTCAAGTCGCTGACCAAAGCTTACAAGCGACATACTCTTTCGCGACGTGTAAACCCTCAGAGACGTGTCTCGATCCGCCTGGGCCGCTGCCACCCCGTCCTGGCCTGGTCCGGCCTGGCCAGGCCATCTCCGTCACCAGTGGCACCGAGGCGGCGAGGCGAGGCGAGGCGAGGAGTGCTTGAACACATGCAGGGCAACACGGCGGCTACTTCTTGGATATTGTTGTTTGAGAGGTAAATAACGTGACGTTCTCATCATTGCGGCTCATCCTCTCGGTGTGATGTGTAGGCACCTCTGCCTATAATGTCCATGTCCTGCAGCACTACCCGCGCCATGGCCTCGCCCACGTGTCTGGTCTCCACGTGGCGCCGCGAAGCACTCAGGTTATCGGGGCATAGAATTTTGCTGAGAAACTACGTTAACCTGTACGTGGTGTGGAATCATTGAAAGCAGCAGCAAGCTGAAGGTATGAAAATATTGGAGATTGCTTATCGTGTTACAGTAATCACTTTCCACCAGCCTGAAACAAACACAACAAAATTAATGATAATGAGTCCAGCTGTCATTTAGCAGCCGACCTCAGTGGACGCCGCGAGGCTCGACTCCTTCCGAGCTGGCGACGAGGGTGGTGTGAGGGAGGGCAGCGAGGAAGCTGATAAGTCTAAAAGCACGTCTTGCCTGAAGAGTAGGGAAGAGCACTGGCTGGGTTGTAAAAGCGGCGTCTACAACACAATGGTCATCCCTGCAGGAATCGTGGCGCTCCGGCCGCATGTGGCGCGGCTAAGCTTTCTGAGAGTATTGCTGAGGTAAGAGGGAGAGATTACCGCCAACTCCCCGTCCATGCCTCCGCTGCCCTCTCTGAGTCCTCCAGTGTTGGATTGTTTGATGGGCGGCTCTCCAGAGTCTGGATTCCGTCCACTCTCATCTCTCATCACACCTCACCTGGTGGTGCTCTTAACTCATGCTGTTAAACATTTATCTCTTTGTTCTCTCTCTCTCTCTCTCTCTCTCTCTCTCTCTCTCTCTCTCTCTCTCTCTCTCTCTCTCTCTCTCTCTCTCTCTCTCTCTCTCTCTCTCTCTCTCTCTCTCTCTCTCTCTCTCTCTCTCTCTCTCTCTCGTTCACATTAACATTTTCAGATCACTTTGCTTGCAATGCATCCGAAACACCTTTTCACGTGAATCTCCTCCTTCAGATTTACATGTCGTATTAGTGCTTGTTGATGTGAGACGAAGCCCACCCAGAACGGGACGAAGGCACGAGGAAAGGGAAGGGGTAACAAAGTATGTGCGAGCGCTCCATGATGACTTTTTTTTCCTTTCGATGAGGATGTGAACAACTTAACAACTCGTACAATGGGCGATATTTGACCCAAGGCACATGTGAGGGCCAAGCATTGACTTCTTGATGGGGCGTTACTCACTCACTACCACCCTCTTACCGTGCACATGTTGATCTTGGAATGATCGAAGAATTTATCAAGAGTCGTAATAATGAGCCGGCCATTAAGTGCACAGATGGTTTATAAATTCCGTCTTGATGCAACAGAAGACAGAAGGCGGGAATGTCGATGACGTGATTTAAGATCTGGCTTATCTGAAAGCACTTTGGCAAAGTTAATCTATACTGAGAGGCATGTTGATGGCCAAGTTAGGAAAATAGCAGCTTTCTTGAAAATTTGAAATAAAGCTTCAAGTTTCACTAGCAATGAATAAATTTAATAAAAGTAAAGTTGAAGGCGAGGGGGAGGGAGTTACGGAGAAAGAGGAGAGGGGGGGCAGGAGGAGAAGGAGGAGGAGGAAGAGGTAAAGGAGGAAGAGGAGGAAGAGGAGGAGGAAGAGGAGGAGCGGGAGGAGGAGGAGGAGGAGGAGGAGGAGAAGGAGGAGGAGGAGGAGGAGGAGGAGGAGGAGGAGGAGGAGGAAGAGCAGGAGTTGAAGGAGGAGGGGAGGAAAAATACAAAATAAATACAAAAACAAAGAACAGACAGCAACAGCCCTACTGGGCCAAACAAGGCTGTCTATTTCACTATGCAACCATTGCATCTCAGAATCAAATGTTAAGAGAAGAAATTGTAATGAAAAGCAAGAAAAACTCGCTTCGGTTTTCCTTTCCTGAAAATTGTGATGTTTTCAAAAATTTGCCAAAAAAATTCTAAGACCTAAATGAAAAAAAGTGTGAACACAGATTAGTTAGTATATCTCAGAGAATCAAATGTCAAAAGGAGGAACTTGTAGTGAAAAGCACGAAAAACTAGATAGTTTTCCTTATCTGAAAATAAGGAAAAAGGAAGAAGAGGAGGAGGAGCAGGAGGAGGAGGAAGGGAAAGAGGAAAAGGAGACACAGAAGCTAAAGCAGGGCAGAGGAGAGGAAGGCGAGGCATTTTTCAATGAAGATGACGTTTCCTCCGTCGTTGGCCGTCAAAACACATTCCCAGGCGGCGGCTTTCCTGCCAGAAGCACACTCCTATCACTAAAGTTCAGCGCTGGCTTGGCTGCTTTGCCTCAACCTTCACCTGCACCTTCGTGCCTCACACCCTCACTCCCCGCACTGCCCCACGTGGCTGCAACATTAAGGCTGCATTGTTTTGCGTTGGTCGGCGTCTCGCCACTCTTGCCACTGAGACGAACCTGCCATAGAGAGCAGACACCACAACACTTGCACTGAGCGTATTCCAGCTTCCAGCCTGACCTTGAGCGTGATCAGCGATATATTGGATATGACTTTTAATGTCTTAAACGTGACCACATGGCTCAGACGTGACCCAGGAAACATTATTAAGTGCATGCTGGCCCTCCTACTGCCACCCTTCGCATAGATTCTTCCCCTCCCTCTCCTCCTTACCTTCTTATTCTTCTTCTTCTCCTCCTCCTCCTCCTTCTCCTCCTCCTCCTCCTCCTCCTCCTCCTCCTCCTCCTCCTCCTCCTCCTCCTCGACGTCGTCTCTGGCAGGGTTTGCGTCGAGCTGTGAGTGTCCAGTTTCTAAGATGCGGAAGTTCCGGCCGTAAAAGTTGCTTCTATGGCACACATTAAACTCCGCCCAAAGTTGTTGGTGATGGAGGTTTGTACGTTTTATGGGTGAGGCTACGGCGCAGAGAGAGAGAGAGAGAGAGAGAGAGAGAGAGAGAGAGAGAGAGAGAGAGAGAGAGAGAGAGAGAGAGAGAGAGAGAGATAAGGATGTGGTGTTGTGGTGTTTTTTTTTTATAACACCAAGTGACAGTTTTGTTGACTTTTAACTTAGAGACAAATGAATGAAATGGAAAGAAATATGAAAAACATGAAAATGAGAAAAACTAAATGATGAAATAAAGTAAAAAAAAGAGTAATGAGAAGTCCCCTTGAGAAAACCAGCCTCTTATAACCACACTCATGAGAACCCGCATCGCTTCACAACCTCTCTCTCTCTCTCTCTGTTTGTCTGTCTGTCTCTCTGTCTGTCTGTCTGTCTGTCTGTCTCTCTCTCTCTCTCTCTCTCTCTCTCTCTCTCTCTCTCTCTCTCTCTCTCTCTCTCTCTCTCTCTCTCTGACTTTCCTCCACTTTCCGCCTGTGTCCGATGCTAAGGCTGGCTGTGAAGGAAGCGCCTCGTTAATGCTACAACCCCGTGAGGACGTTAATTATCAGTTTTAATTTACTTATTATATCTGATGGAACAATTAGGAATTATAGCTAATTTTCGCCGGTAATTTAGTAGTGAGATGGACTGAAGATTGCTCAGCTAATGATGGATAATTAAACGGCTGATAGGGAGAACGTGTGTGTGTTTGTTTCGTTAATTCTTCTCGTAATAATTATCATCCGTAACATCGTGTCGAGTTTAAGTTGTAATGTGAGCAAGGAAGGAGAGAAAACGTTGCCTGTTACCTGCCTGGCGCGTGATTCTGCCTGCTGGATTCACGTGGCGTTGTTATTGTAGTTATTATTATTACTATTATCATTATTATTATTATTATTATTATTATTATTATTATTATTATTATTATTACTACTCTTCTTGTTCTTGTTCTTGTTCTTGTTGTTCTTGTTCTTCTTTTCTTGTTCTTCCTTTTCCTTTTCATCGTCATCATCATCTTCTTCTTCTACTACTAGTAATAGTAATAGTAGTAGTAGCAATTACAGTAGTAGTAGTAGTAGTAGTAGTAGTAGTAGGAGAGGTAGTGCTGGTGGTGATGGTGGTAATAATAGTAGTAGTAGTAGTAGTGGTGGTGGTGATGGTGGTTGTAGCAGTAGTGTCGGTGGTAGTGATGGTGATGGTGGTAGTAGTAGTGGTAATGGTGGTGGTGGTGGTGCATACATGTGGGTGTGTGGCAGCAGCAGTGTAAATCTGTGGTACAAGTGACGCAGGCTGGCCAATTCTCTCCAATACTAGCTTGTTTCGAGCCTATCGGGGAGGAAGAGGTGCTCCCTTCCCAGCCGCTCCTCCGCCCACCAGCCAGGACCAGCCCATCCCCGCCCACGCCCTCCCCTTGAGTGGTTCATGTCATACCTTCACCACACTGTTACTTCGGTGTTCCCTCGGCCCAACCTTGTTTCCTTTCTATATTGTCTTGTACCAGCCCCCCCCCCCTATCTCTCTCTCTCTCTCTCTCTCTCTCTCTCATAACTTTCTTCATCCCTTTCTATTATTTGTTCTTCAGAGAGAGAGAGAGAGAGAGAGAGAGAGAGAGAGAGAGAGAGAGAGAGAGAGAGAGAGTAATTGTGGGACAGCGCGAACGAGCCTAAGGAAAGAGGAGGAAATGGAATAAAAAGAGTGGAGCATTACATTGAGTCTAGGGTTTAGGGATCTTGGTCTGGATAATGAGAGGATGCGAGGCTCCCCGCTTCCCTCGCGCTCTTCCCTCGACACAAAACCTTCGTCAGCCCACCGCCGGGACTGGCATGGCCGGATCAGCGGCGCACACACAATCCCTAAGGTTGGCCGGTGCTTCTCCTTACACTCTCCTCTCGCCCTAGAGCCTCCCATACCAATTACAACATCCATTAGAGATTCTTATATATATCTTAAAGTAATTTCTGGCATCCATTTTCTCTCCTTTTTTTTTTATACATCCCTCAGTTCTCAAAAGGCAGACAGAAAACAGGCGTACAAAAGAGCGACCATTGAGGGAGCTGCGTGCCTACCTTTCCTATTATGGGCTTCCGTTCTGCCTAGGGTTGGGAGGCTTCCACCGGAGTGTGCTGAGAGCCTCCCTCAGGAGCAGGGCTTCCATCGCGCGGCTTCTCGCGGGAATGTGAAGCTTGGAGTGAATGAAGGAAGCGCTGCCAGGCCGGGAGGCGAGGCCTGGTGCGTGCGGGAAGGGAGGTAACGAGGCTTGGCGGCTGACACACACACACACACACACACACACACACACACACACACACACACACACACACACACACACACACACACACACACAGAGAGAGAGAGAGAGAGAGAGAGAGAGAGAGAGAGAGAGAGAGAGAGAGAGAGAGAGAGAGAGAGAGAGAGAGAGAGAGAGAGAGAGAGAGAGAGAGAGAGAGAAATCATGTTAATAGAAATCATAAGTTATTAATGTTGAAACAAAGGTTATAAGGATACAAAAAAGTAGTAGTAAGCAATGAAGTCTACTGAGGATTTCAAAAAAAACTTGAATTACGCCGAGTAAGGAAGAATAAGAAATGCACGGTAGAATGTGAATGTGATGCGAAAATATAGAATTAAGTGAAGAACAAGCACATCAGATGAAGGGAACGGAAAATTTCGTCCATGTAGTGTGTATGTGTGTGTGTGTGTGTGTGTGTGTGTGTGTGTGTGTGTGTGTGTGTGTGTGTGTGTGTGTGTGTGTATCTAACACATATGTTTTATTATAAGAAATAAGACAACTTTTATTCTGGTGTGCTTATTCCTGAAGTACACAAAGTTATGTTTAAATCAAGGACGAAATCGTTGACGTCAGACAAGAGGATATGAAAAATGAGGAGTCTGGATGCCAATGGAACGTTCATAAATTACCAATAATAAAAAGCCTAAATATAAAAAAAATGTGAGGTATCTTTAAAAAATCGTCCCAGGTTACAATGGGTGTGAAATATGACGTGAATATTCTGAAGCCTAATAGAGGAAAAAAGTAGAAAGAAAGGCGAGAAGGATGATATGGTTAGGTTATGAACGAAAGCCAAGACGGGAGAAATGAACACTGGCACGGAGTCTGTCTCGGGGAAACAAATGAATAATAAAAAGAAAAAGAAAAAAAGTATTACATGTGAACTATCATAAGTGAAATAATAAATAAGAAAAGTGGCCGCGGAGGGAATACTATCTTAAATGAAAATGCAAATGAGTTATTTATAGAGGCCAAGAATATTACTTTTTTCCCCTGGCCGCCCTCACTTTGGTGGGTGCGAGGTGGCGCCGCTGCCTTTGTTCACGGCAAACACTCCTTACGAACAGGGCACAGCCACTCCAGGATGCGGCTGTCCACCTCACTACTCCTTACACTATGACTGGAGGAGAGGAAGAGAAGAGGAAGAGCATATTGATTCTGAAGACAGTTATTCAGCAACAGAGGGACATTAATACTGAGACACCCCTGCGTCGCACATACACTTCTTTCAAAACTCTGTTTATAGTTAAAATGACTCGTTTTTTTAGAGTGTTGTCACCGTTCTAGCGATAAATTAACAATATTTTTACATTATAATATGAGAAACAATCCTGGGAAGTAAGCTAATCGTCTCCGTGGCGTTTCAAGATGGTCGTAGTGAGAGAGCATGTTGGTTCTGAATACTGGCTCTGGTCTGCATACTCAAACGTTTAGCTGTCTTATGTAGTGTGGAACGAAGACGGCTATTCAACGACTAGACCCGTATTCACATGTTTACCTTTCTCACTGTTTCATCTCGATTACTTTTGTCAGGGATTGTTTGAACACTCTAGGATGTTCAAGAAGGTTTCATGATTCTAGTGCCAATATGACATTTGCTTCTTCATTTGAATAAATAAATTGTTTTTTTTCCTTTTTCTTCACTGAGGATTTCCTTCAAGTAGAGGAGGAAGGTTGGCACAGATATACAGTGGAAGATATGGAAACATTTTACAAATCCCTGTGTTATTTACATACAGTATTGTTCAAGGTGCGTTGTGCAGAACTCACATGAAGGCCTCTCTCTCTCTCTCTCTCTCTCTCTCTCTCTCTCTCTCTCTCTCTCTCTCTCTCTCTCTCTCTCTCTCTCTCTCTCTCTCTCTCTCTCTCTCTCTCTCGTGCTCACCCTCCGCCCTCGTACTTAATGACCATCCACGCCAGGGGTGAGTGGAGTGTGGCGAGGGCGAGTCGAGGGTCCCGAGAACACCACAGCGCCCGCCCGAGTGTGAAGACCCGTGTGTGTGTGTGTGTGTGTGTGTGTGTGTGTGTGTGTGTGTGTGTGTGTGTGTGTGTGTCAGGAACTACACAGCACATCACACCAGCACCGAGGAAGGGGAGCCATT
This sequence comes from Portunus trituberculatus, assembly GCF_017591435.1. Classification (NCBI taxonomy): domain Eukaryota; kingdom Metazoa; phylum Arthropoda; class Malacostraca; order Decapoda; family Portunidae; genus Portunus; species Portunus trituberculatus. The sequence goes on from NC_059287.1 coordinate 222,683, forward strand.
CGTGTGTGTGTGTGTGTGTGTGTGTGTGTGTGTGTGTGTGTGTGTGTGTGTGTGTGTGTGTGTGTGCATTGGAAAAAAAGAGGCGTTAGAGCATGCGTGTGCTTGTGTGTGTGTGTGTGTGTGTGTGTGTGTGTGTGTGTGTGTGTGTGTGTGTGTGTGTGTGTGTGTGTAACATAAGGTACTAACGTGTCCGTAAGTCTCATTAAGGGAATTGTTACTTCTGAGAAAAGACTACTACGCATTTTTCTTGAATTTACTCTCTTGATTTTGTTTGTTGACAGTCCCGGGCGTCTGTGAATGACCTTCCTTATGAATTCACAAGTACTGGTATGAACTGTACGGTCATTATTGCTCGTCTTTCAACAATTCACTCCTCTTTACGTCTAAGATTGACAAAAGATACCCGTAGAAAAGTAGGGTACCTTTTTTCATTAATTTTATGTGTGTTAGAGAACGGCTTATTGCAATATAATGGATAGAAAAGCCAATTTACAACCCAGTCCCTGTTTAGTTTGTAAAGCGTATTGATATTCTCTGCTTAAACAGCTCAAGTCGTAGGAAGATGGCGTGTATAGGGAGGGTGACTTTCGTGTGAACTAAATTTAACTCAGTATGGCTATTTTCTCCGGGAATGTTTGGTGCAATAGTCTAGCATGTCGTGTTACAAAGGCTCGGTAAAGAAAGATCCCTTATTGACTGACATTGTAGCGTCACCTGCAACCCTTCCTCAGGTGTGTTGGGTCTGCTCGGCTGGTTTCGATCCCTCAAGTTTATGACCTGATTCAGCGTTCCTCGTGCACGGTGTCCTCAGGTCTTACGCCGCTGCCCTGCCTTGACTGTCACCCTCTGTTCCCCTCACCCCCTGGTGTACAGGGTCCTTATGGGCCTAACGCTGCTGCCTTGCTTTGACCGTCACCTCTCTAACCATTCTTCAGTGCTTTCTCAGGCCTTTATCCCGCTGCCCTGCCTTCACCGTCACCCGTGCCAATGCTCTCCTCATCTCTCCCAATTGTGCAGTGCATTCTCAGGTCCTTGCGTCGCTAACCCCCACATCCACACTTGCACTTGTCTCCACCTTGAATCCTACGCTCTCCTCCTCCTCCTCCTCCTCCTCCTCCTCCTCCTCCTCCTCCTCCTTCTTCTTTTCCTCCTATGCCTCTCACTCTTCCCAATGTAGCACTAACACTCTCCACGCTCCGTCCCATTCCACTTCCTCTCCTCTCGTGCCTTCATCTCCCGCATTTAGTACTGGTACCCTCCACACCCCTCACCAGCTCTATAATCCATCCCTGTGTCTGCCTCTCATCCCCTGTTCCTCCATGCTCTTCATTCTCTCCCTCCACACCCCTGTCCCTTCTTTTCTCTCTCCTCCCCCTGCCCCTTCTCCCTCGCGATGTAGTAGTGATACCTCAGCTCTTACTTAAGCACGTTCCCTTTTGTTTAGTTCTCTATTGGTTGCTGCTAATGACCCGAGGAGGTACAGGGCCTACATAATACAGTGTAACAATAATAACAATGAAGGTAACGGAGATGTAAATTGTACCTACAGAATGGAGTTGATAAGCTGATGGGAACTGTTGCTTGGGTTGGCGTGTATATGATGCAGGGTTTGTTCTTGTGTTGTGCTGAGTGTGTTGCTGGGAAGGTTGTACTGTAATCCTCTCGCTCTCTGTTGTAGTGGTCTATACTGTGCTGCTTCATGTTTGATTGTGTCGTGTGGTTGTTTCTCGTATACGTATTGGTATTGGTGGTGGTGCTATTATTGCAAGTATTACTGCTGATGCTGCTGTTAATTATTCTGCTGTTATTAATGTTAATGTTGGTAATACTGTTACTGTTGCTACCACTTCTTCTACTGCTACTACTACTTCTACTACTACTACTACTACTACTACTACTACTACTATGACCACCACCAATAACACTACTATTGTCATTATTATTGATATTCCCAGTACTGAGTATATATTCTTATTTAGAGTACTTTGAGGCACTAGGCATTACCTCCCCTTCGTGGTGGTGATGGTGGTGGTGGTAGCATTCTTCTCTTTCTTGATTTGATAGAGTTGATTATCATGAACGCGTCTTTAGCATCATAGGGGCTGCGCTGGTGGTGATGGTGGTGGTCATGGAGTTTGTGGTGGTGGTGATGGTGGTGGTGGTTGAGATATTTGGAAGTGGTTCGCGTGTGGCATGATTTGAGGAGAGTGATGTGTCTTCGTGGTGTGTGGTGGTGTTGGTGGTGGTGGTGACTGCAGGCGTGAAGGAGACGTGGTGGTGAATAAGGAGGAAGAGAAGAGAGGAAGAGGAGGAGGAAGAGGTGGTGGTGGTGAAGGGATGGAAGGAAGGAATGGCGGAAGAGGATAAGAAACAAGACAACTAAGAGAAGAAGGAAAAAAAAGTAAACTCGAAGACTGAGGAGATGGAAGAAAATGGGTAAGGGAAGGAGGACAAGAAGGAGGAAGGAGAAAAGGAAAAGGAGAGGGAAAGGGTGTAGAAGCAAAGGACCATCACGGGCACAAAGGAGATAAAGCAGAGAATGGAAGCACGGAGAGGGTGGAGAAGTTAGAAGAAATGAGAAGATAAAATAGAACTAATAGAATGAGAAGGAAGATGAAAAAGTGGTGATGGTGGTGGAGGCGGAGGAAGTAGTAGAGGTGGTGGTGGTGGTGGTAGTGGTGATAGTGGCAATGACAGTAGTGGTACAGGAAGGGAGAGAGGAGGAGGAGGAGGAGGAAAAGGGGAAGGTTAGGAAGAGGAAGAGGAGGAGGAGGTCCATTTGTTGAGACCTTGGAGGAGGGCAGTCCCTGGAGAGTCCTCCCTTGTGTTTAGCAAGTTTATGGAGGAATGTCACCTGCCTCGTGACCTTAGTTGGCCGTGGGGTGCGGGCCACCTCTCCTGGTGACCTTGTGCAGGAAAGGCAGTTTGGATCTGAAAATGTGAAGTTTAAGAACAAAGAACACCTTTGCTACAGTCGTCTAGCCGTTCCTCTCTTGTGTAAACCTCAGTATTGGCTCTCTCTCTTGCCTTTCTCGTTGTATTCACATAATTTATTTGGTCGTTTCGTGATAATAATGGTAAAAACACACCTTCATTCGTAGACTTGCTCCTTTGACTAGATAGCCTGCACATGTGGTGGTGGTGGTGGTGGCAGTGGTGGTGGTGCAATCCTCGGGTGGGGATGCGGCACGAACCCTCCCCGAGCCGGTGCTTCCCCAGCCGCGTCTTGGCTCAGCTCTCACCCGCCGCGTCTGGGGTTTATGGGCGAGTGTGTGCCTCTGCCCGACGTCACTACCTGCGCCATAAACCTGATGGCCAAAGTATGAAGGAGGTTATGTGCCTCCCTTCCTCCCTTCCACACACACACACACACACACACACACACACACACACACACACACACACACACACACACACACACACACACACACACACACACACACACACACCGTTCCCGCACCCTTTCCCTCCCGCGAGCACAACGAACATACAAACATGACAATCAAGTAAACAAACACAATAGATGGCACAGCAAACAATGCATATGTACATAACTACATACAACTTACATATAAGAAATGAAACAAAAGACGACACTTGTATGCATTTCATATTAGACTGAATAATTTTGACACTTGCTTCATGCATTAAACATCGACATAAAACCTGCTGGTGTCTCACATTCCATGCAAACGAAGAACGAAAAGATGAAAAAGTATACGAGAGGAAATAAAATGATAATTGTTACAACCGTTGATATGAGTCACTGCAAGCCGTAATTTGCAAATATTCAGGCTCGGGAAGACTTGTTTAGCACGCGATAAACAATTTTGCGGCTTTAATTTTCTCCTGTAGTCAGAAGCAGAAGGCCTTGAAGAGAAGGAGGAAGTTGTAAAGGCGAAAATGTACATTACGTCCTCGCATAAACACACACACACACACACACACACACACACACACACACACACACACACACACACACACACACACACACACAAAGGCACTCCTTCCCATGTCGCAAAGACGAACATAAACACCCATAACTGTGTATTGGGTTTCGCTGGCTAGTCCTCACCTACACATCCTCAGAGAGAGAGAGAGAGAGAGAGAGAGAGAGAGAGAGAGAGAGAGAGAGAGAGAGAGAGAGAGAGAGAGAGAGAGAGAGAGAGAGAGAGAGAGAGCAGAGAGAGAGAGAGAGAGAGAGAGAGAGAGAGAGAGAGAGAGAGAGAGAGAGAGAGAGAGAGAGAGAGAGAGAGAGAGAGAGAGAGAGAGAGAGAGAGAGAGAGAGAGAGAGAGAGAGAGAGAGGTGAGTCGTGTTGTGGGAGCATCTAAGCTTAACTCTGGGTCATAAATCTGCGAGTGACGTGCAGCTAATGCGATACAGACCCATTGGAGTTTCCTCGAGTTGCTTCAATGTTCCTTCAGGTCTGACTGGTCCGGGGAAGCATTAGTCAACGGCGCGGCCTGATGCAGCGCGTCCCTCCATCCATTCTCTAATCCCTCTCCTGTTTGTCTGTCAGGTGTTTGTGTGCATGGTTGATCGTTTAGCTGTTTTGTTCCTTGTGCGTCTGTGTGTGTGTGTGTGTGTGTGTGTGTGTGTGTGTGTGTGTGTGTGTGTGTGTGTGTGAGGGTAAAGAAGAGCACTCCACACTTTCTCACGGTGATGTGGCGCAGTGGTGTCGAGTAATGCCTGCCTTGGTTAATGTGCTCCTCATCCCGCGGCGGGTGAGTCCACCACCTCTGCCAAATTCTTTTACCGCACCTATAAAACACACATAAGTCCTCACCACACTTCTTCACGAGTGTCTGCAAAGAGAAAATTTGATCTACATATTCATGCAGAGAAGTGAAGGCCGCTTGTCCCCGCCGGCGTCGCAGGTTACGTTTCCGGAGCTGTGAAGGATTATTACAACTCTGTCACACTCTTCTTTGCCAAGCCTCTGCCGCTTAGCCCCTCCCGTCCCTCTGCACTGGCCGGCTGTCTTTGGCTATTACTATGTTACTCTTTTTTTTTCTCTGCAGTTCATTTTCTTATTCTTTTTTTCTTCTATTTAATGCGATGCTCCCGTTGAACCTGTCCTGTTTCCTGCTGTTTCCTCTGCTGTTCAACATTTCCAGTCTCTCTGCATAATCTTTCTCTTTGTTCTCTTTATCACGATGCTGTTTTGGTTACGGATCGTCTGTTTGTTATTTTCCTTCCAAATGTATTTCCTTGCGCCACTACTGTTGAAACTTGCCTGGTTGACCCTGAGGTGTAGACAATATCTCAGCTAATTCTAGTTTTGATGTTTTCTTTTTCTCTTTTTTTTTCGTGATTCACTTTTTCACTCTTTTGTTTTTTGTCTTGTATGAATTTTCGGATTCAGATATATATATTTTTATCTTTACTTTCAATTTTCTTTATTTTTTTTATATCCTTTCTTTCTTTCTTCTCCACAACTCTCCTTCTCTCATAAATTCTTCCTTTATTGAATTCATCTATCTGTCCATTTGTCTATCTGTTTTTCTATATCTATCTATCTATCTGTCTATCTGTCTATCTGTCTCTCTATCTCTCTGCATCCATGTATCCTCTGCTTTGTGCTTCCTGGTGGCGAGGGTTCCCAGGGCACGCTGAGAACACACTAGCGTTACCGGTGAGGAGCCGCGGCTTAAGGCACGGTGGCTAAGACCGTCAGCTTCTAACAAGTCAATCTAATCACAGAGATGTGCATGATGATAATGAGAAGAGAGAGAGAGAGAGAGAGAGAGAGAGAGAGAGAGAGAGAGAGAGAGAGAGAGAGAGAGAGAGAGATGGTAACGGGAATGAGGGTGATGACAGGGACTATAATATTATCGGTCTTTAAAGGCACGTACTGTTGAGTCAAGGGGACTAAAGGAGAGTAAAGGAGTGAGACCATCAATATCACTGCTGCTCTCACGGGCCTCCGACACTTTTTTTTTTTCCTCCTTCAGTAATTCAGTCAGTCGTCCTCTTGATTTCTCTTTTATATTTCACAGTGGCCGTCCCTTTGAAAGCCGCCAGAGGTGTATTAGCCGCCCACCGCCGTAACTGACGGAGCCACAAAGAGTGAGATTAGTGTTTACCGCATGACTTCCGAGCATAAAAGGCCGCAAGACTAGAAAGGGTAAATTTGGTTTGGAATGCTCCATAAAATGCTCAACAAAGGAACACTCGCTCAGTAGCGCGAGCTGCTCACCTCAGCACACTGCCAAGGAAAAGGCCCACTAAATGATGCTGACTATTTCTCTCTCCACCTGAAAGAGGGAAAAGAAATATATCATGTGTGTTTCCCCTCACCATTCTGGGAAAGTGTACTTCTCAACACACTGTTTCTGTCGCCGCTGCTACTGCTGTTGCTGCTGATGATGGTGATGATTGTAGTGTGTTGTGGTGTGTTGTTGTTGTTGTTGTTGTTGTTGTTGTTGTTGTTGTTGTTGTTGTTGTTATTGTTATTGTTGCTGGTGGTGGTTGATGGCGGTTGTGGTTGTGAGTGGCGGTGGGAGGGAAAAGGGAAGGAATTTATAATGAGTGTGGCAGAGGAGAATAGATGATTGAAAAGAGTGATGATAACTGTGTATTAAGGAATAGGTCATGGATTTATGTGCGTTATCTCTCTCTGATAACCTAAATATTTAAACCTCACCTCATAACCTGCATTTCATAACCTACTTCCTCTCAAAGACAGGTTTCTACCTCACCTCTCTTGACCCGCTACCTCAATGGCCTCTTAGTTCCCTCATAATGTCTCCATCACCGCACCTTGACTGACGGTTGCCCTGCACTCACTCACCATTCATCACAGTTAAGCTCGCACTGGTTCAATTTCACTCTTATTGATAAAAGTCGAGCCCCACATCCATCTGCACTCATACATTTTTATTCCCCTGTCAGTCCGTACACTTCCATCATTGCGTGCTTTCGTGGAATTCATACTCTTTGGGTATTCCACACAGCTTTCTGGTATATATTAAATCGAGGGTTTATATTAAATCAAGGGTATGCATTACGGGATCTGAAGGGAGTTGGAATGCCTTAAGAAAGAAAAAAAAAATTTCCATACCATGGCTAGTTCACACAGACCTGGTGTACTCGTATATTGAATCAAGGGAGGGAGAAAGGGTATAACTTCAGGTTGTGCACGGCCTGTCAAGCAGAGGTGCGTACTGGGGTGTCTTGAGAAAAGAGAAGAAAGCTACAGTGATGATGAACGAAGTAACACTGAAGGCACCACCCACAGCTCTGTTCCTATTTCGTCACTCTCACCCCTCAGCTCTCAGCTCTCAGCTGTCAGATCTCAGCACTCAGCACTCAGCACTCGGAAGGATGTTTCTCACCACGATGGTGTTTAGTGTCGCTCTTGAGGCAGTTTCCGGGGCGACAACAACGGGTGCTAATCCTCTTATTACATCTGCACCTTGTATGTAGGCTGCCTGACCTGAATAAGGAACGCCTAAGGCTGATGGCCATGCAGCTTCTCGCCCTGCTGAACCGTCAAGTGTGGGTGTGACTGACTGATGGCTTCATGTTTCCCTGGTACCTGGTCCTGGGCAGGTGATTGGTACATTGCTTCCAGGTGTCTTCAGGTATGGCTGTGAGTTACATAATACTCGAAGCTCCGTCTTGTTGCTAAGGGAACCGATGGCGTGATCAGGAGCCTTTCCTTGGCGGGATTATAGTCAGTGTGTAGCAGAAGGTTGTTCGAAATTGTATCATCTCGCTGAAGCTAAAAGTTTGTCTGGAAATATTTGCGTGAATGAAAAATTATTTTCCTACGTCATGCAAACAAGCGTCCCGTCACTTACATGCACTGCCTGCCTGAATGTCATGTGTTTCACTGTTTGATTTGCTGCAGTCTCTGACGAGACAGCCAGACGTTACCCTACGAAACGAGCTCAGAGCTCATTATTTCCGATCTTCAGATAGGCCTGAGACCAGGCACACACCACACACCGGGACAACAAGGTCACAACTCCTCGATTTACATCCCGTACCTACTCTCTGCTAGGTGAATAGGGGCTACACGTGAAAGTAGACACGCCAAATATCTCCACCCGGCCGGGGAATCGAACCCCGGTCCTCTGGCTTGTGAAGCAAGCGTAGACTACTGCGTGCGCTTGTAACGTCTGACATTTATCACCCTGGAACGGCTAGAATTTCCGTCACAGTGCACAGTGTTGATGCGACGTGATCACATCAACATGACTCAAGTTACGGGTCGCGTGTCGTGATGGAGTGGTCCAGCAGCTGAGCGTCGGCGTGCGGTGGTGACATGGTGCGGCGAGAAGCTTCAGCTTGAAACTTACACCCGCCAAGAAAATGGGTGTGTATGAAAGTCTTGACACAACGTCGAGTACAAGATACTCGATGCCGCGCGGGTTTGTCTCCCTGCGGCTCACGTCTGTTTGTTTTGGCCGCCAAATATTGACCCTTTTCTTATGCTTGCACAAGATCATTTATCCCGCTCCCCTCGTGTGTGGCTTGCCTTCACAAATGGCTGGAGGCCTCCCTGCGTGAGCCACCACGGTGACCACAAATGTATAGAGATTACTCGTTCAGGAGGAGTAATTAGGAAGATATTAAGGAAAATGTTCAAAGAAAGTGTAGAAGCATTATATTTCACCAAAGATACGAAACCTTCGCCCCATAAAATAAGGAAATTAACGCCTGGTAGTTTTAACGGAAGCACGTAACGAGGCAAAGAAGGCTGAGCGAACGCTGCTGATGAGGCGTTGATGATGACGCTCGGCCGTAAAGAAAGGCAAAACCAAGCGTGCGATATCCCGACGGTAAACTTCCTCCTTCCTCGCCCCGCCTTCCTCCTCCCTGCGTCAAGAGGCGGCGTGAAGGAGCAGTGCCCGCCAGACTGTTCGTCACTGATGTACGGTAACAACTGCGTACACTGAAAGCCTCGCCAGTCGTTCCTATCGAGGTTGACACTGAGCGTTATTGTTCACTCCTGTAAAAAGGAACACAATCCCGTCACATCTGGTTCCTCCCACGCCCAAGAAAACTGTGCACACTTGATCCGGCAAATGCTTGACTGTGATTTAGTCCAGCTCACACTGACTAAGCCTCGGCTGTTGGCGGGAGGCTCGGCGCGTGTTGCCTCACATCCCTCGGCTGTGTTCTCCATAGGCACCGTAACAAAACCTTGAAACCTTGATACATAATGCATGCACGGCGAGGGGAGCAGTCCACGCCGGAAACACTTCACTTTTTGCACCCAAAAGTTCTATTCAAATATTCATTTATATATCTTTTATCTTTTCATGTTATTGTTATTATTATTATTATTATTATTATTATTATTATTATTATTATTATTATTATTATTATTATTATTATTATTATTATTATTATTATTATTATTATTATTATTATTATTATTATTATTATTATTATTATCATATATTATTATTATTATTATCATTATTATTATCATTATTATTGTTATCATTATTATTGTTACTGATATCATTATTGTTATTATTATTGTTATTATTATTATTATTATTATTATTATTATTATTATTATTATTATTATTATTATATATTATTATTATTATTATTATTATTATTATTATTATTATTGTTATTATTATTGTTATAACAGCAACAACAACAACAATAACACACAATAATAATAATAATAATAATAATAATAATTATTATTATTATTATTATTATTATTATTATTATTATTATTATTATTATTATTATTATTATTATTATTATTATTATTATTATTATTATTATTATTATTATTACTACTACTACTACTACTACTACTACTACTACTACTACTACTACGAGTATTAATGAATCACCGTACAAAGGCATACCAGAGTATGAAGAGATAAACAAAAGGTGATGCCAGGGTAATATTGAGGTCGTCGCCTTGCCTGTGTTCTTTTCTACTGTGTGTGTGTGTGTGTGTGTGTGTGTGTGTGTGTGTGTGTGTGTGTGTGTGTGTGTGTGTGTGTGTGTGTGAGGGGTGTGGGGGGAGCTTCTGGCGCAGTGGTGGGGAGTGTTCTCCGCGAGGAAACAGGCACCGTGTGTGAGTGAGGAAGCATCTCTCGGGAGGCCTGACAAAACAGTGAGGGGCGGAGGAGGCATGGCGGAGTGAGGGTGCCCGGGGCGAGGTGAGGACAGGAGGAGGAGGACGCGTCAGGGGGATAAGAGCAGGAAGAAACGGGAGAGGAGAAGAAAGGGAGAGATAAGTAGTAGAAGTAGGAAGTTTTTGGCAAGTCAGCCGGGTGGATCAAGAGGAGAAAGAGGACGAGAGGGAGGAAGGAGAGGAAGAAAGAGGCGTGAGGGAAAGGAAGGGAACGTGTTAGATGTATCATGTAGAAGAAAGGACAGATAAGAAATGGAAGGGCCAAAGGGGTGCGTGGTGGAGGTGTTGGGAGAGAAGCACGTTGGGTAAGGGGTGATGAAGACGTGGGTGAGGGGCAGACGGGAGGAGAAGCAAGGGGGGAAGAGTGGTGAGGACGAGGAATGGAAGGGGGAGAGGGAAGCAGGGGACAGGGACACGTGATGAGGTCGCGAAGGGGAAAGGATGAGGAGAACTGGCAATGGAAGAGAATGTTAAGGTAGTGCAGGGGAAGGCATGGAAAAGGGTGATGAGGGTTGGCAGCGCAGGGCAGGGCAGGGTAGGGCAGAGAGAGCAGTGGTGAGGGCAAACAGGGCAGGGCAGAGTGCAGGAGGGTTAGTTATCATAGCTGCCACCAGAGGGAGCTATTTATCACCAACCTATTACCAAGATTAGGCCCGATAAAGATAACGTTATTATGGCCCGTGTGTGTGTGTGTGTGTGTGTGTGTGTGTGTGTGTGTGTGTGTGTGTGTGTGTGTGTTGGCTCGTTCACTGAAAGTTGGACTAAGCAACGATAAAGCTTACTGTTGTTATTAGTAGTTTATTTTCATCATTAATTAATACATTCTTTCCCGTCGCAGGAGTGAAGACATGGTCATATAACATACACATACATACATACACACATACAAGTGGTTGGCGGCGCGCTTGACACTCTGACAGCCTCCATCGCAGTGTTCGTAACTTGCCAACAAGAGATAATACCAACAGTTCACTCTCTGTAATGGAAGGACAGCAAACACGTCATGCATTAAAGTGTGCAATCCTCCAGTCATGCAAATGTACAGGATGACCGGCGCGTATTGAGTGACGCAGCATTACGGGAAACACGGCCACCAAAACAAGCGGTAGAAAGGGTGCGTTTCACTGCGCGGGAAAACAAAAGGTAGTAAAGCTGCCCTATCAGCGACACACCTGGAAAGTTGCTGCAGGTGTAGAGAGGGAACAATGAAGGGCGGCGCGCTGTGTGTTACATACTTACGGTCGTCTGCTGGTCTCAATACAGGCGCACGTTTACTAAGGAAGTCAGAGCTCCCAGTGACCGATCTCAGGAGCTGGGACAGACACCACTTCCCCTCGGCTCACTTCCCGTGCACTTTTGTTTGTCAATATCGGCTACACATTAAGAGGTTCGCCTATCTACCTCGCAACCCCATAGTCTCGAATCCAGGCCTCCTCGTGTGTGTGTGTGTGTGTGTGTGTGTGTGTGTGTGTGTGTGTATGAGATGCATTGTTTCTCTTCTCTCAATTGGAATGGGTAGGTATTGTGTTAGGTTACAGGTAGTGGGAGGTTAAATGCGTACTGTATAACGTGTTATTTGATTCAATTAAAGTAAGAGGTGCCCTTAGTTAGTTAGTTAGTCAGTTAGTTAGTTAGCTAGTTTGTGTGTATGTGCGTGTATGAGTGTGTGTGTGTGTGTGTGCATGTGTGGACGGGACAAGTGCAGCAGCATATCTAGCCCCACCACCGGATAATTGGCTCCTTCTTAGCCGTACATAACTCAGGGTACGAGGCCATCCCGTCCCTCACTCGCGCCGGTCTCAATGGCTGTCTCGGATCCACCCAAGCGTTCTTTGGGGCGATTAGTTTCCGCGTTTTTTCCACTTATCCGCCGCAGCGTGAAGGACGGCCGGTCAGCTTCCCCGGCCCCCACGTGTGTATATGTGTGTGTGTGTGTGTGTGTGTGTGTGTGTGTGTGTGTGTGTGTGTGTGTGTGTGTGTGTGTGTGTGTGTGTGTGTGTGCGTACGATATTAGTTTTGGCGTCGTCGTGTTCCAATCTTTCATTTTCCGTTTTGCCACTTTATGTTTTTTGAAATTACAGGTGATAATGTTATTTCGTCATTTTACTTCTTGTCGTGCCTTTAATTTGAAGGAGTGTTATTTGATTCGTCTTATTGTTGTTTCTTTCATCATTTTGGCTTTTTTTTCCGCCTTTACATGCCTTTCATTTCTAGGAATAATGTTACTTGATACGCCTCTGTCATTCCTTTCCACCATTCTCGTTCTTTTTTTTTTTTAACATTTTTCATGCCTTTAATTTGTATGAATAATGTTACTTGATCCACTTTTGGCGTGTTTCTATCCTTCGCTTAACGTTTTTTCCCACTTTTATTCCCTTGAGTTATCGAAATACTTCCCCTAAAATCTACCAGCTCAAGAAAGATATATTCACGGTTCTAAAGGCCTTTCCTGTACAGCAATATACAAACAGCCCCCGAGGAATAGTTCCCAGGCCCGCAACACGCCCCGTGGAGTTATCCCCTTGAAAATGTCTCAAAATGTCTCGCTCCATTTTTCACACACGCTCCTCCAAAACGCCTTCCATTCCCGGCCAAATAATGGAAAACAAGGAGAGAAAAGAGCGAATGATAAACCCGCTGATAAAGACGCCATTCTCTTACACTCGCACTCCCAGGAGTTTAGCGCCCGGCAAATTGGAGGCGAGAGTGACAGATCGGCAAAAAAGAATGACACAGTGACAGACAGCGGGAAACAAAAAGGCCGCATTTGAAATCTTAACGCGAATTTCGTGTCACAGTAACAGCGGAGGACGGAGGCAACATTTACCCGCCCGTCACCGCAGCGGCCGCCACACACCACACCACACCGCACTACACCACGCCAGCTCTCCCGCACTACCTTTGTTTTGTTTACGAATTCCTGTCTTCCTAACGGTCTTTTGTTATGCTGTTAGCTCATATTACTTAAATTTTTCCTTATATATTCCGTAATGTTCCTCTCATTGGAACCTTGCCTCCATTACAACTATACTCCCATTGTTTCAAATGTCCTGTTAATAGAAAGTAGTTTTTACGAGTGCGCATTGTCAGATTCGATGTACGTTGTTGTCTTATCCTCAAAATGTTTTACTTTATTATGATCAAACTCTCGCTTCACCAGTTGTATGAAAAGAAATATGATCTCAATACTAGTGATTCTCTACCACATATTTGTGTTACTTTTCTCTACTTCTCCACATTTTCACTGCATCAATTTTTTGACCTTTGTGTGAAAAATATATTCTGGTAATGCTAGTCATCGTTCACTGCTGGAATAAGTGCACGGTATCAAAGTCACGATATGTTTTCTTACCTTGTCTTTCAAAAGTTTTCCTTCTTTGTATATTGGCTCTTACATCTCCACTGTCTCTGTTCTCTACCTTAGTGTAAAAGCATACATTAATGCCAATCAGCTTTTACTACTCTTAAATATGTGCGTTATCATATTCACGACCTGTTTTCTTTTTCTTTTCTTTATATTTTCAAAGCACCACTTCTTTACCTTAGTATAAATGAAATAATGTATTGTAAATGCCAAAAATCTTCTAACCTGTGTATTCCTAATCGTGCGATATCAGACTTACGATTTTTTTTGCTTGCCCTTGAAATAACTTCATTTTTCTTTACTAAAACTTGTATTTTCAATACACAAAAAAAATATACGGTGCAAGAAAATCTGAAGTTAATACCAATCATGTTACCATTTGTATTTCTAAGTGTCTAATATTAGATTCACGACTTTTTTTTTTACTTTGTCATTAAATTCCTTTTTTTCTCTTTACTAACCTTTATATTTTCATAACACCCCAAAAAATATATATCATGTAAAAATAGAAATGGAGCTAATAATCTTTCACTACAAGTATTCTGGAGTTTGCGATATGAAATTCACGAAGTATTTTTTTTTGTTACTTTTATCTTTAAAATCATTTCTCTTTCTTTGCTAACCTTCACATTTTCATAATACCAAAAAAAATGTATATCGTGTAAAAATTGAAATGGAGTTAATAATGTTTCACTACATGTATTCTGGAGCTTGCGATATGAAATTCACGACTTGTTTTGTTACTTTATCTTTATCTTTTTTTTTTACTAACCTTACATTTTCATAACACCCAAAAATACATATGTAGTGTAAAAAAACATGGAGTCACTGCCAATCATCCTTCACTAGTTGTATTTTTGAGTTTGCGATATCAAATTCACGACGTTTTGTTGTTACTCTACCTTTAAGATCCTTTCCTTTTTCTTACTAACCTTACATTTTCATAATACCCCCAAAAATACATATACGGTCTAAAAAGTATGGAGTTAATACCAATCATCTTTCACTATTTGTATTCTTGAGTGTGCGATATGAAATTCACGACGTATTTTGTTGCCTTGTCCTCAAAATGTTTCTCTCTCCTCCCACAGGTATGTTGTTCCCTGCGTGGTGATGGAATGCCTGTGTAATGGCTGGCGGGGGCGCTGTGAAGGTGGGTGTTGGTGCTGCAACTCCTTTTTGTTCCTGAACTTTTAAGCTGAGATAGAAAACACTTCTCTGTTGTTGCCTGGAGTACATCTGAGGTGTTTCTGGTAGGGGAAGGGGAGGGAGGGAGAGGGATGGAGAGGGAATGAGCAGACGAGGAGGCAGAGAGAAGAGAGTAAAGGGAAAC
>NC_059287.1:240000-272500 GCF_017591435.1 Portunus trituberculatus
AGTGGCGGTGTCATTGGCGGCATCAGCTGTTGTGGTGGTGGTGGTGGCGGCGGTGGTACCGCATTGCTTAAAGTTGCATGTGTAATTGTCTTTCCCCCAGTGAGTATATGTTTCCTTCTTTTTTTTTTATCGGATAAATGGTGAATGTTCGCTGTGACGGGCTAGTCGGCGGGGCGGCGGGGCGGCAGGGCGGAGGTTGGGGGAGGGGTGGGAGTGGTGTTGCAGCGGTCACCGTGTCTTTGTGTTACGCAGCGCCAGTGTTGCAGTTAGCCTGGGAAACACTTATGTAATGCAATGGATAAGAGTTTTTGCCGTGGCTGGATGTTGTGTAGCATTTGTGTCCCGCCACGTGGCGACAGGAACAAGCTGGAGGAGGAGGAGGAGGAGGAAGAAGAAAAAAAAAAATGAAAAAAAATGAAAATAGAAAACAAAGTGTAAAAGAAGATGAATAATGAAAATGATGATGATTTAAAAAAAAAACAGGATGAAGAAAAGGAGAAGAAGAAAAGAGAGAAAATACCAAGCTACATGAAAAAGAAAATAGTATGTAAAAAGGGAAAGAATATAAAGATGGCCAATAATCAGAGAAAGTACAAAAAGAGAAGACAGAAGTGAGAGAGGAAGGAATCCCCCTCACAGAAAAAACAAAAAATACCATCCTTAAAAAAAGTAAGATAAAAATGGGAGGGCCGTGTTTACTGTAGCCAGCGGTGTGCGTCCCTTTGTTGTCATTGGCGCTGAGTGTTGCGTTGTGTAGCGAGGCCTTGCTCCCTCGCTAATTGGTGCCGTCGTGAAGAACGTGAAGAAATGCCGCCCTATGACACCACTCGTTGAACTGATCACAGGCCCGTATTCTAAAGCGCTTTGCTCTCTCACCATCACTGCTTTCCAAAAGTTTCAGTTGAAGATACTCGAGTTTTTAAGAGTTTTTTTTATGGGTCTGGTGGTAGATTGGCAAGATTTCTAATTTACCATAAGGAAAAACTGTCCTGAAAACACAGCTAGTTGCCTCTGTGGCCATGAAAAATTGTCGTAGTGAGAGGAAGCCTTTCTGAATAGAGGCGTGAGTGTTCCAAGCGTGGCTCATCCAAGTAAGGAACAGATGTCAGTCATTGTTTTGAAAGGTCCAGGGATTTCACATGATCAGAGAGGCCATAGAGATAATCAATCCCGGTCTGTAAGCCTTCCCGTTGTGTCGAATCTGCCTGGTGTGTGTCATTTAAGCAAGAAATAGATGTTTAGTATCTGTGTGCATTTTGAAATGCCTTGGGATTTCGCATTTACAGATCTCCCACAGTGTTACCTTCGTGCTGGGGGTTCTCGAAATATAGGTGCTTTTCTATCTATGTGTATTTTGAAACTATCATTGAACTGCCATTGCGTTCATGAAAACATTTAAACACGAATAATATACACTACATCATGATAGAAGTGGACAATGAAATGTTTAGGAATACAAAAGTGTGTGTGTGCGTGTGTGTGTGTGTGTGTGTGTGTGTGTGTGTGTGTGTGTGTGTGTGTGTGTGTGTGTGTGTGTGTGTGTGTGTGTGTGTGTGTGTGAGGGTGGGGGTTGCGTGACTCTTGGCTGCCTGATTAGACTTGTGTGTGTTGAATCAAAGTGAAGACGAAGATGGATGGTGTGGCCAGAACGGGAGCCAAATCGTCGGGGAAATTGGTGGCATGGTGTCCGGCTGTTGTGTGGCCGGCGGGGCTGTTACTTGTGGTTAACAGGCTGCCTCACCTCAAGTTTGTGGCCACCTCGCATCCTGTCACCTGCCTGCCTCTCTCCTCACTCACAGCTACCACTAATACACCACCACCACCACCAACAACAACAACAACGACAACAACAACAACAACAACGACAACAACAACAACAACAACAACAACAACAACAACAACAACAACAACAACAACAACAACAACAACACTACTACTACTACTACTACTACTACTACTACTACTACTACTACTACTACTACTACTATTACGTGACATTTCTAGTATTACTGCAGTTTCTCCCTCTGTTTTCATCCATTCCCATCAGTTCTTCCTTTTTCGTTTTGCTTGTTGTTGTTGTTGTCGTCGTCGTCGTCATCATCCTTCTCTTCATCGTTCCCGTCCTCCTCCTCCTCCTCCTCCTCCTCCTCCTCCTCTTCTCTTTGTTTGCACCCATTTCTCATTTTCCTGTTTCATCTGTGTTATTTGACTTGTTTTCCTTTTTTTCTTCTTTTTTCTTTCTCTGTCTCCACTCATTTAGCCTACTCTTGTTTCCTCTCCGTCTTCCTTTCTTGTTTTCTTTATCTCTCATTACGCCTCCTGCCCTCTTTCACTTTCCTTCATGTCTTCCTTCATTATTTTCATCCACTTCATTCTTCTTTGTCTTTTCTGTATATCATTTCTTCTTTGTTTTTATTTCGTCTTATTATTTTCGTACAGTTCATTGCTCTTTTTGTCTTCTCTATACTATTTTCCTCACTTATCTTTCCTTGTTATATTTTTTCATGTTTTTTTTTCCATCGTCTCTTCTTACCCTTTCTCCTTCTATCTTCTCTATCTTTTCTTTCTTTTTACTTTCTTCTTCTCCACCCATTTTCTTTTTTTTTTCCCTTATATGTCTTCCCCAGTTCCCTCTCCAGATTCTTACCCCTCCCCACCAACATTCCCCTTCCATTGTCTTCTAGTAATTCCCCTTTCCACATCTTCCCCCTTCCCCCTTCCCCCTTTCCCTTTCCCTTGCCTCGCTCCCTCGCACACCTCCATGCAGATTGCGTTACAGTTGTTTCCTTTGTCTCTCGTTATAATTATCTTTGTGTGGTGTTCATGATTTCAAATGAACAACAATATATTATCCTTATTTGAGCTTGGAAGTAATTACATTAAAAATTCAATAATGAGTTCATATTGAATTTCCATTGCGTCCTGACAGAATATGCAGGGGTGGTAGTGGTGGTGGTGGTAGCAGAATCTTCCATGAGTGTTCTAATTGATTCCTGACATCGCTGAAGTATCGTGTGTTTGCTGGCGGGAAAGGAGGAAGGAAGGGAAGGTCGGAGGAAGGCAGGAAGGGAGAACCGGGTGAGGAGTAGGAGGGAGGGAGGGAAGGTGGTGAGTGAAGCACGAAAGGAGGAAGGAAGGAATGGGAAGAGGAAGATAGTTGGAGTAAGTGAGATTGAAGAAGGGAAGAGAGGGTGAGGTATGAAAGGAGCAGGAAGAGAAGGAAGGAGAGTGGGACAGTGGGAGAGTGGGAGAGTGAGAGGCAAGAGTGGAAAGAGTTTCCGAGTGAAGGAGACAGAGGGAGAGAAAGTGTCTAGGAAGTGAATAGTTCTTAAAGAAGTAGCGCAGGATAGTTAGCGAGGAAACCCACTCAACACTTACCCATCCTAATATACTACCATTCTCTAACACACACACACACACACACACACACACACACACACACACACACACACACACACACACACACACACACACACACACACACACACACACACACACACACACACACACACACACACACACACACACACACACACACACACCTTATGCTATCAAAACTTGTGTCTGCTTGTTGATCTCACTTCCAGCGTCTCTGCAACCTGCCGCCAACAGATCTGGCAGACTGTCGTTAGGGACGCGAGTAGTAGTGGTGGTGGTGGTAGTGGTGGTGGTGTGAGTGAGGGGGTGACAGGCCTGGGTGGTGTGTGTCGGTGGGAGCGTGGCGTGGCTTGGCATGGGAGGCGTGGGGAGGCGAGCGGAGAGTCCTGTGGTAAGTGATGGCTATTCGGTCGCTCGGTGTGCCTGGAAAGTTGGTCTTAAACTTTCTCGGCGTGACAGACACAAGTGGAGTAAAGCCTGTACGCGTGTCCTTCACGGCTTGGCACAGGCTGTAGTGTACCACTTGAGCTGCCTTGCCTCGCATCCCTTCACTTGTCTCCTGCCTGTTCACCACTGCCGCCGCCGCCTCCACTTGCGTTCCTAGAGCTGGCTACGACTCAAGGGAAGGATTTGTGAGTTGCGATGATGCACTAGCTAAGCACTGACAACAGACTGAAGGAGACTGACTTGAGTGAAGCGTTGAGGTATTCTGAACTCTACGGAAATGTTTACCCAAGTTATCATATGTCGCCAGACAGGACAAAACACTGATCTCAGGTAGATTACCTTTGTTAAGCGAGACATGTTTTTGTTCGCACTATCTGGCGCGATGTTTTTGTTTACACTACATATCGTGACAAATCTTACCCTATCATACTTGTGGTGACACAACCCCGACTTTTACACCATAAGCTTCAGGTCGAGAGAGAGAGAGAGAGAGAGAGAGAGAGAGAGAGAGAGAGAGAGAGAGAGAGAGAGAGAGAGAGTAAAGGATGTACGCCTCGATGCTAGACACTCTCCCCTCTGTTATTCAGACACGGAAGCAGTTGTGATTACAAGGAAAATCAGCATAATATGTCCTCAAGTCCTTCCAACTAGCAGATGCAAAACGTCAAAGGCACCTTCGCTTTGGTGGATCATGAGGAGAGACTGGAGCGATAGGAAAAAATTACAGATATGAGATTGTGATCGGAGGAACCCAACAGAGAAGACAGGCTAACAACATAAACATGACTAGAGGTTATGAAAATTTGAATGTTGACACCTCACATCGTCATACTAACAAATCACTATTTTACCAACGTGCTTATATCACCACCACTTAACCACGTACCCATGCCACCAAACAACGCCCCATCTCTTACCTATATGTACGCCCATAAAGCCATTAAGCCACACGCCCACACCATCAAACAGCATCACACACTTACATTAGATAAAAACGTCTTCACTAGCTTGAGAACTGAACAGTTGAAAGCACGTAAGGCTCAAGCATCCGTAAAAGTAAGAATCATGTAAAGATTTATGTTCCGTGCCTCCACTACTTTTAAAAGGCTTTATTTGAAGTTACAGGGATTTCTAAGCTTATTTCTACGGCTCTAGTAACATATTATCAAGATTTCTATATCATCACCAAGAGAAACACTGTTCAGAACAAACCTAATCATCTATATAGCCTTTGAAAAGAGTCATGGTGAGAGAGCGGAGCGTTTCTGAATACAGACCTAAGCTTCGCACACTTGGTATAACTGCAGCAGTCCTCACACACGTTGCCTACATCTACCAGAACTTATGAAACTATAATTTTTAAGTCTGGTGCTTAAGTCTTGCGAATAATGGGAGTTACGGCTTCACCCTGTTGTGTCGGCGAGCTGACCTGAGGGAGGGAAAGGCGGAAAGACCGAGAGCGGAGACGAAGAAAGAGGAGAAGGGAGGAGAGAAAAATGGGGCTTGGATCCGGCCGCTGCTATACACCCAGCTACTGTTATTTATACGGCTGACCCTGTTTATCCGGCCCTGTGAAGGATGAACACCCCGAGGCGACGTGTTTCTTGCTGACACTGTTTTCATGATTCACTTGGTAATCAGATAGACGTGTGTGTGTGTGTGTGTGTGTGTGTGTGTGTGTGTGTGTGTGTGTGTGTGTGTGTGTGTGAGAGAGAGAGAGAGAGAGAGAGAGAGAGAGAGAGAGAGAGAGAGAGAGAGAGAGAGAGAGAGAGAGAGAGAGAGAGAGAGAGAGAGAGAGAGAGAGAGAGAGAGAGAGAGAGAGAGAGAGAGAGAATGTACACTGGAAAACAGAGACAATGGCAGGATGAGAAAAAACAGACGTGGTCGTAATCATGGCATCACAGCGCCAGGCCTTCGTACCTCAATACTTCTCCATCTAGTTATCAAGTTTCCCTTTATTTGATGTGCCTTTCATCCCGGCGGTCTTCCTCCTCGGGCGGGCGGCGGCGGGTCGTTTGGAGGGTTGGGCCACGTGGACAACAGATCGATGGAAATTCGGTATGCTTCGTCTGGGTTTTGCTTACCGGGGAGAGAATTGGTCCGGGAGTGTGCTGGACCTCTGCTGGTCGCTGGAGAGAAAGAGAGAGAGAGAGAGAGAGAGAGAGAGAGAGAGAGAGAGGAGAGACGAGAAAGGAAGGAAGAAATGGAGGGCTGAGAGAGGAAGTAGGAGGAGGGAAAGGAGAGTAAAAAGGGCAGGAGAAGGAATGGATGGCGGCACAAGAGGAGGAGGAGGACTAGGCCGGTGGAAGGGTAAGCGTGCATCGCCTCGGTTTTAAAACAGTAGTCGGATCATCCCTCGGGAGTTAATCACATTATCCCTCGGGCATTACAACTTTTTGCACTGGTTAAACCCAAATTTGCTCCGATGTGCGTAATTCCGATTGATTGACCCCGCTCTCCCCTTCGCCTTCCCCACGCCTGCCTATCGCTCAAGGGGACGTGTAGAAGACGCGAAGCTCCACCTGCGGACGAAACATTTAGCGACGCTCGCGATGGGCAGCGACACGTGGACCGCTGCCAGGAACATGTAGGTGTAATATATCAACTGCATGTAACGCCACTGTTGCCAGATCTCGCTCAAACACCGCCACGTCGAGACGTCTTTGTATGTTCCTTATAGTCTGTGTCATCGCTGGATTTAGTTGTGGTTGTGTGTTTGCTTGTTATGGGGACGCGTTGTTGTTGTTGTTGTTGTTGTTGCTGTTGTTGCTGTTGTCGTTGTTGTTGTTGGTTTAGTGGTATATATCAAATTGATAGGTTTGTTTATTTCAAAATTTTCAGAGACACTGTGTGTGTGTGCGTGTGTGTATGTGTGTCTGTGTGTGTGTGTGTGTGTGTGTGTGTGTGTGTGTGTGTGTGTGTGTGTGTGTGTGTGTGTGTGTGTGTTTGTACATATGCATGGTGGTGCTGGCGGTGGCGGGGAAGTGTGGTGCTCCAGCTGATGTCTAGTATGCAAATCTGCGAGTGGCTGGTCACCTGCGATGCAAATTTTATCCCGAATCAATGTTTACACGTTCGAACCGACGATGCCCCGCCAGCCAGCATCAGCCCGGCCAGGAGGGGGCATTCGCACCTACATACATATATATATATATATAGATATATATATATATATATATATATATATATATATATATATATATATATATATATATATATATATATATATATATATATATATATATATATATATATATATATATATATATATATATATATATATATATATATATATATATATATATATATATATATATATATATATATATATATATATATATATATATATATATATATATATATATATATATATATATATATATATATATATATATACACACACACACACACACACACACACACACACACACACACACACACACACACACACACACACACACACACACACGCACACACGCACCACAAATTATTCAGTTTCATCTGTACAGCTTTTAGCTTATCTATCTCTGAAACATACTATCTATCTATCTATCAGTTTCCAATCTCCCATTTTTTCATTCTATCTGCTGGCCATTCCTCTGGCCATATGCTGCTTTTCTTTGTAACTTTTTTCTACATATATCCTGATAATTTTTTTAATCTTTTAGAGTTAATCAAAGTACTGGAGTATTATTCTTTTCGCCAAGAGCAATACAAACAATAAAAAGTACCAATTATAGGTGCCACTCACAAAATAATTGTCCAAATATGAAAAAAGATAATTCGCTCTTGAACCAGCTGAAGTCATAGACAGGGTGAGTTACATAAGCAGGTCAGGGAACTCTGAAGGTTAGCAGTTAAAGGAACTAAAATACTATTTAACTCTTGTATTAATTTGTTTTTCCGTTTTTGCTTTTCTTACGTAACTATCTTTACACACACACACACACACACACACACACACACACACACACACACACACACACACACACACACACACACACACACAAAGAAAGGAGGTACAGGTACAAAGAAGTAACTTTCAAGAAGGGAGTATTTAAGGAAACACTGGTTATGAAAATACAGTGAAATCCTGGCGAGGTCGCAGCACCAAGTAGGAGGACAAATCGACGTGAAGCTTCGGGTACAGAGGAGCAGCGAGGGAATTAGTCCGACCCCGCGAGGCTGGGCGAGATTCATGATGCCATACACGACTGACAGGAGGCCATATTGCGCCGCATCAGGAGTGAATGAGCGGGGGACACACGCTGGTTCAGGCCAAGCGGGCGCGCGGAGAGGTGTGTGTGTGTTTGTGTGTGGAGATCTTATTTATATACTTATCTTTTCCTTTGTATGTGCGTCCTGTACAAGAGAGTGTTTAGTATGTTCAATATGGGAAAATTGTTAATGAAAAACATATAAATTCAGTAATGTATCGTTAAAAATTACTTAATACCTTTGATCTGATTGAAGACGTGCGAGGCTTCCGCAGCAGGTATGGTATGGAAAGTAAAGCACCACAAGGAAATATGAATAATCATTGATATACTTAATTTAAACCAACACAATTACTCCCTTATAAACATATACAATACTCTTCATCATAATCACAAGTGGTGCTTAACCCGTTCAGTACTTGGATGCATTTTTACCATGAATTTTGAGTGTGATTAGACGATTTTATTTACATTAGCAAGGGTCTATGGAGGTCAGAAGATTATAGGCCAGAGTCTTCACTATTCTAATATCCACGTAATTTTCTGAAGCTTTATAAAATCGCCAAATAGTATTCAGAATGAATATAAAAACATGGCCTGATAATGAAGGGGTTAAAGACTTGTTATATACGTCAGTGTGAGTAACGTGTGATAAAACAGTATTACTAAACATACCAGTATTCGTGATAAGCGGGGCATACTCCGACACCAGCGGGTTTGGTGCATAGTGAGTGGTGATATACGTCAGTGTGGGTAGCGTGTGAGTAAACAGTATTAGTAAGCAGGGGAGTACTCGTGATAAGCGGGGTATACTCTAACTCGTCGATGCGTACTCCTAATTAGAGCCTATTCTTAATTACCGAGGCGTGCTCTAATGACCTCATCCTACTGGAAATGAACGCAGGAACACGTAATTATCGAGAAAACATTTGCATCAGATATGTGGAATTTATCACAAAAGTTAAAAGCATTAGTGTGTCATGTGAATACAACTTTTTGATTACACGGACGGAGTGTTGCTCTTGATGGCGCTGCAGTGCTCATAAAGGCTGCCGTAAATGCGAGACTTTTATGATAAATTTACGTGCAGTTCAACCCATACAAAGTTATAGATTCCATAAATTTCATGGCCTGGCACCCCTCTCTCTCCCTCTCTCTCTCTGTGTGTCTCTCTCCGTACCTCACCCCACCACCTCCTGTACCGCCCTCGCTCCCTCCACCTCGCCCTCGCTTGTGTTGTGTTAGTGCTACAAAACATGCAATTTTCCACACTCCCTTACTCTCATTGTTGTGTCTTTTCTTGCCCTTTTTACTGGCCGTTCCTTTCCTCCTTTCAAGTCACCCTCAGGAAAGTTGTCCCGCGTGCCCCTTGTACTACCAAGAGACAAAGGGAGTACCTGGCGCGTTCTCCTGTGCCTTGTGCTTTGTATTTCATCACGAAGCCCTTTGTTGTGTACTTTTCTCTGTCTATTGCTGCCTTGCTCCTTTTCTTTTCATTCCCCCAAGTTGCCGAAAGGAAAGCTCACCCCTCTTGGTTGGTTCCTTGTACTAACTGGGGAGGAGTTGAGGAGGGGAGTGGAGTGGTGTGTAGTGTTTCGTGTGTTCTCAGTGGCGTCCCTTATACCTTCAGCTTGTTATCACGTGTTTCCTTATCCCTGTTCACTGTCATATAGTTCCTCTGTCTTCATTGTTCTCTCTTATTGTGTTTTTTTCTCTCTCTCTCTCTCTCTCTCTCTCTCTCTCTCTCTCTCTCTCTCTCTCTCTCTCTCTCTCTCTCTCTCTCTCTGCATCCTCCTCCCCGTCTGATGTTTTCTCTTTTCCTGGTACAGTTGTATTCTCCATTTCCACCTTATTATTGTTGTTCCTGATTCTTTCCTTGTCTCCCTCCTTTATTTTTCCCCTCGTCTCTTTTTCCCCGCCGTTTGGTCTTTGGTTCCCGTGTCTGTGTCCTTTCTCTTCCTTTCTGTTCGCTGGCGTGCATTTCTTTCCCTCCG
Source organism: Portunus trituberculatus (assembly GCF_017591435.1). NCBI lineage: Eukaryota > Metazoa > Arthropoda > Malacostraca > Decapoda > Portunidae > Portunus > Portunus trituberculatus. Next base: position 250,037 of record NC_059287.1, read on the forward strand.
AGTCTTTGGTCTCTCTCTCTCTCTCTCTCTCTCTCTCTCTCTCTCTCTCTCTCTCTCTCTCTCTCTCTCTCTCTCTCTCTCTCTCTCTCTCTCTCTCTCTCTCTCTCTCTCTCTCTCTCTCTCTCTCTCTCTCTCTCTGCATGTATCTTTCACTCTTTGTTACAGCAACTGCCTTTATCATTTAGCGCTTCTGTCCACCATCGAGTCAGTTTACCTGCAGAAGTTTGGTGTCTTAAGTAACAGTACGACTCACGTTTCCTTGTTAGTCGCTGCGATCGCTCCATCAGTTTCGCCTCTGCAATCCACATATCTGCAGTCTTACGCTTAAAACGCATCTCTCATCACAATTATTTATTTACAAAGGCCACAGAGATGATTAACCTGGTTATCAAGACTGTTTTTTCTGTTAATAATGTAGAAATATTAGTTAATATGTCACTAGAACGGTAAAAATAGCCCAAAGAAGTCTCGAATTACGGTGCTTCGTGCAGTGACGATAATGTTCAAGGTAGGAAGGTAGCGAAGTTGACTGACCGCATTAAGTTGTTGGTGTAGACAGGTATAGCGATTAATAGCTTCTGGGAAATAAAGGTGATGAAGGTTGTGATGTGTGCGTGGCGTGTATTGTAGCGGTGGTGGTGGTGGCGGTGGTGGAGGGATGGAGGGGTGAAGGGAGAGAGGGAGGAGGAGGAATGAAGGAAGAGAAGATTAGCTCTCGATGATGGTGGATTAAAGTGGTTATATTATTAACTTTTTGTTTTTTATTAACTTCTGGCATGTGATTATATTTTGTAGATAATTTGTAGAGAGAGGAGTGGCTGATATTGTTGCTAGCAGCTTTAGTATCATCATCATCAGCAGCAGTAGTAGTAGTCGTAGTCGTAGTAGTAGTAGTAGTAGTAGTAGTAGTAGTAGTAGTAGTAGTAGTAGTAGTAGTAGTAGTAGTAGTAGTAGTAGCAGTAGCTGTAATGGTGGTGATGGTTGTGGTAGCAGTAACAGCAGTATTAGAAGTAGTATTAGTGACAGCAGGGGGCATCGCTATTGCATAAGGTTGCTGCTAAGTGTCAGGCAATAAAGTTGTCTTAATAACTGCTGAAGAAGAAATGTGTGGAGAAGTGCATAGTCAAGTTCTTAATAGTATACAACTCACCTATTAGTAGTCATTGGGAGAAGAAGCAACACATGATTAGAGACACGTGAGAGAATAAAGTTTAACTGCCTTGAGTACATTTCAGGAGCAGTCTTGTGAATGCGAACTGGCATTTTCTAGTCTCCTTAATTTTTTATCACTATGAATTGAGATATGTGTAGGAGTAAACTGGTGAGGCTTAGAGATGGATGGAGTTATAGGAGGGATGACAATGGGAAGGTGGTTCAGAAATGGTTAAAGTATAGACCATGTGATGAAGTTTTGTACCTGGAACGTAAATAAAGGGAGTTTGAATAGGGAACGAAGAGTCACCAGGTGGGGGAAGGAACGAGTGTTTGGGGGCCTTTAATTGGGTTTGGGCCTTGCAGAGAGAGAGAGAGAGAGAGAGAGAGAGAGAGAGAGAGAGAGAGAGAGAGAGAGAGAGAGAGAGAGAGAGAGGGGATGGTGGGGGCTAGGGATGTCCATAAAGAGTGGAATCATGTGATGAAATCTGAGAAATAAGTGAGAAAGAGGGTGTGTGTTGCCGTATATATATTTCTATGATTTGATAGGGGGCGTGGAAGAAATGGTCGTAAAAATGAAATAAGTGCACATGGAAAAGAGGTGGAAATAGACAAGGCGATGACTTATTGAACCCACACAAATATAGAGACACCATAAAAGGAAAAAATAATCGAAGAAGAAATGAAAGTACCGTATTTATGGAATCCATTGTGTGATAGATTAATGTTATGGGATACACTAAACTGACTCACAGAGATGGAACACTAGGAAAGTTGTGTTATATTCTTGAATTTAGAGTGAAGTATTTTTGAAGGGAGCTATATTAACATTTAACCAGTCAAATTATTCATGATGCGAATAATGACACTTATCTGACCATCCTTACAATTTATCTTTCAAAATTCGTGTCATATTTTTTATTTAAGAGAGATGAATATTTTCTGAAAAGAGCAAGAGTAAATTTACCAGTCTTATATATGACGTGAATTAGGACATTTAGCTGATCATCTCACAAATACCTGGACTGTGTTTAATCCAGGCGGAAGAACAGAAACAGGATATGTTTTGGAAAGAAATATCATGGCTGTATGAGGCTTGAAACTGTGTAAGGTTGAGGTGTGTTTGCTGAGTAACAATGTGTGTGTGTGTGTGTGTGTGTGTGTGTGTGTGTGTGTGTGTGTGTGTGTGTGTGTGTGTGTGTGTGTGTGTGTGTGTGTGTGTGATGTGGAAGTGCGAAGTGAGGTGCTCGTGAATGAAAGAAGTGGGAAAGGTTTTGTGGCGCGCTGAAAGACTGTGAAGAGCGGAGTGAGAGCTCAGTGGAGAAGACCTGAGGGCAAGAACTCGTAATGAAAGGCTGTTTGTTAGTGGCGCACTGAGGAAATGTGTGACCGGGAAATAAATTTGCGTGTTAGCTGGGAATGGGTGACCTGTGTGTTGACAGAGATGGCTGCGATATGTCTTGTCCCTCATGCTGACGACAAAACACTGGGCTGAAGAAGTGTTTACACATTTCTGAAGGTAAATTTTTCCTGGTACGTTTGTCCGTCCTGGTGAGCAGCGAGAATTGCTACTGCGAGGTGAGACTTGAGGAATAAAGCAGGGAAGTTTTACAGCCACACTGCGTCAGAACTTTAAGGGAGCTGACGCAGTACTGTCTGAGCGGCCTGCAGTATGTGGCTCCTTCTTATCGCAGCGTTTACACAACACAAGATTTAGTCGTTGGTACAAGTGGCGCCCCGAGACCCATAAAGAAAGCCGGCACTCCTTAGTAATAAATAATGAACTTTTTACACATTCACGGAAGTTCCTTTTCCATTCCCGACGTGCCTGTGCCTTTCTTGAATCTCCACTTAAAATCTGTTCACAGAGGCCAAGTTAAGAACAAAACTTTTGACACCATGTAAGAAGTTAGGTGTTCTTTATAGCCAAGAGTCACGTGATGCGGGTCCTAATGAACGCTGTAGTGATTTGTTTTCTTTAGTGGGTGCTCGCTCAGCAGTGGTGGTGGTGGCGGTGGTGGTGGCTTTGATGGCGGTGGTGTTGGTGGTGTGGAGAATGGAAATAACGGAATGAAGCTGACAGTTTATCTCACCGCTGCCACCACGTATAAGAAAGCAGGGAAGGAAGGTGGAGGTGTGGTGGAAAGCATGAGAGGGGACGGAGAGAATGGAATAGATGTTAGAAGAAATAAAGTGAAAAGGAGACGATAAGAGAGGGAAGTAAGAGCGTAGTAACTGAGTGATATACGAGTATGTACTTGAGAGAAGACCAAGACTATGGGGGAAAGAGTGGAATAGAGCCTTAGAAAAAATATTTGGAAAGAGAGATATGGAAGACAATAGGAAAAGGAGAGTGGGAAGTATAGGTTTGCAAGAATACATATTTGAAGAGGAGTTAGTAAGATACCAGAAGCATCGAGAGGTGTGTGGAGAGAAAAGAAAATATTTGTGCCAGCAGAATGGAGAAGGAGACTAACAGACATGGAGAGAAAGGGGACAAGAAGAAACGGGAAGAGGAGGAAGAGGTCTAATATAGATAAGAAGAAAATCAAGCGGAGGAGGAATAAGAAAGATGAAGGGAATATTTCTTTAGACATGTTGACGGAGGAAGGAGTACGTATGACATAATTAGGGAAGGTAGATGAAGGTTAAATAAGGATGGAGCAGCAGATACGAGGCAGACCCTCACAGTGAAGGGCTGGGCGCCCCTGCCTTTACGTGGCAGTATACATAGGGCCACGTAACCCAGCCATGGTTACCTGCCGCTAATGTTCCTGCGACACGAATCGAGGCCCAGTTTTCCTTTTTTATGCCGCTTCGTCACGCGGAAGTTCACGGCAATCTAATGCTCGGCCAATATCATAATGACGCGGGGTAAGTTGTGGTGTTCGTCTTGGTGAATGATGCGCCAAACCAAGCTGTGGTGTGTGCTGGTGCTGTCATGGCGCCAAGCTGTGGCGCCTATCACTTGCTATGGTGTGTGTTGTGTTGAGGTGACGAACCGTGGTCAGTCTTTGCTACCTTGACACGCTGAACCGTCACTGCTTGTGTGCTATTCGCGGCATTAAAGTTAAAGAGAAGATGAAGAAAATGTAGAATAAAGGAAAAATGGAGATGAAACACTAAACTCAGCATTAAAAATTCAACCAATAAACAAAGGAAAGCACATTTGCTTTTGACTCATCACTCATAATTAATTACTTGTGTGTGTGTGTGTGTGTGTGTGTGTGTGTGTGTGTGTGTGTTTCACTGTTTGATCTGCTGCAGTCTCTGACGAGACAGCCAGACGTTACCCTATGGAACGAGCTCAGAGCTCATTATTTCCGATCTTCGGATAGGCCTGAGACCAGGCACACACCACACACCGGGACAACAAGGTCACAACTCCTCGATCTACATCCCGTACCTACTCACTGCTAGGTGAACAGGGGCTACACGTGAAAGGAGACACACCCAAATATCTCCACCCGGCCGGGAAATCGAACCCCGGTTCTCTGGCTTGTGAAGCCAGCGCTCTAACCACTGAGCTATCGGGCGCGTGTGTGTTTGTGTGTGTGTGTGTGTGTGTGTGTATGTTATATATATATATATATATATATATATATATATATATATATATATATATATATATATATATATATATATATATATATATATAATGACACTTTTTACAGTTGTTTAGTATTATGTAAAAAAGTGTCGTGTGTACTTTTTTTGGTGTAATTATTTTCGCAAAACTACATTATCGAGATGACTTTATGCATTTTAATCAGTTTCGATCAGTTTCCCACAATAGTTTTATTTTTAAATTCTGTTGTTGAATTACGTTCACAGTGGAAATTTGCGTTGATTCTCAATCATCTAAAAGCGTCGTTTGTTGGTCCATTTGCCGGTCACACTTCACACCAGCGCAGTCCACGCCACCTTCTCTGTAGTTCCTTATTATGGTTCGTAAATATCTTTGACTCTTTCAGGCCTTCATCTCCCCTCTCTTTAAACGTTATGGTAATCTTGGCTTTATCGCGGAGGAAGACTTCTAGAATAACTTAGGGATTGACATGTTTCATGGTGTGCGGGAGTGCGCACACGCAAACACGCATGCACGCATGTACACACACACACACACACACACACACACACACACACACAGGAATGCCTCACCTTTCCGGATGGCGTGGCCCTCCGTGGCGGTGATGGTCCCGGCGCGGTGGTAGCAAGGGATGGAAGAGCCAGGTGGTCAGCAGACCTCTAATCTCACCACAAGCGGAACCACGGACAACATGAGGCCGCTGCTTTAGTCTGCGTGTTCCCTAATTTGATCACCGTGATTAAAAGATTTCCATAGCTTTAAAGAAGGAAAATCGCTGGGTATCGATGCTGGAGTGTCGGAGTGTAGGAGTGTCGGGTGCTCGTTGTCGTCAACACCTGCCCCTGCACGCGGCGCGGCGGCGGCACACTGAAAAACAACAACATAGGTGACGGGAAAAAATGTCCCGATTTTTGTCACGCGTTGTTTCACGGAAATGTCCGGAATGTTAAGTGGACGGGAAAGTAATGCGATTGAAAGCCGGTGCAATAAGAGAGAGAGAGAGAGAGAGAGAGAGAGAGAGAGAGAGAGAGAGAGAGAGAGAGAGAGAGAGAGAGAGAGAGAGAGAGAGAGAGAGAGATGGATATATAGTAGGAGTACACAGACTGTTGGCTATGTTATGCCATCATTAATTTCTTCACTTCTCTATGTGCTTTTTCCACAGCACGTGACGCAGTTACAATAGCATTCCTGTTACTGACACTCACGTCAATGTTAAGATGTTACCACTACCACTGATTACTGTGAAATAGTCAAGCCTTCCTCATGACTCTATCAGTCTACCTCTCAAACTTGCACGTCTGTATAGCGCAACCTTTGAGCTGGATCAGAGGGAGGTGCCGTGAACCTTGCTTGACTCGTTCCAGTCTTCCCTAGAGACCTGAGGCAATCAGAGGATGCAAATGTAGTAAGCTGGGTGTGCCTCGCTCGCCTCTACAACCCCGTAGGAAAAAATGTCTTGGAATTGAATAGATAGGTTTTAGTAGGTTGGCAAGGCTCTACTGGAATAGTCCCATGTAATTGTTCTTTTAGTTAAAGCGTTCAGAAGATATCCGGGAATTGTTACACGGTTCACTTCGAGACTCTTGTTAATAGAAGGAATTCTTGGTGAATGTCTCTGTGCGTATTCGTCTTATAATGGAGTAGGATGACTCAACGCCTCAAGGGAACCTGTGTGATGCTGAAAGGGAACACTCATGAAACAATGGGCCAATGTCAATATGTTTCCTTTCAACATACACTTTGTTTCCATTTTGCATACTAATGATGAGCGGGAATGGTATAAACAAATTCTAACCGCAAGCGAGCGTCTTTTTTTTTTTTTTTTTGTCTCGGCAGCTTCTCGTGTCCCGCCAAAAGTTGGGAGCTGTGGCCGATAAGAAGCTAAGGCTGAGGAGGGTATTGCCTTTGGTGGCCTGACGTTTACGTATTGCGTGTCGTTTTGGCAGCTGTTTATACATTGCTGACCGGAGGGTTTTAGTGCGCCTTTGTGCTGATAAAAGGTTGTCGCGTCCCTCCTCTCGGTGAGGGTCGAGAGAGAAAAGATGCGCTGTCACCACACTTGGGGGGAGAATGTGCGGGGAGAAATATTAAGTTTTGTGCCCCTCTTCTCTGTAGCGCTATTTACTGGGCTTTGTGTCGAGATGGCTTTTTTATTTCTATGTCGGAGCATCTCACTTGGCTGCGTGTTGGCGGCTTTTGAGTAGACGCCGGAGAGTTATAGCTGGAGGAGAGCAAACTTATGTAATTGGATCCGTGCTGGGAATGTCTTCATGAGTATCTACTTGGTACTTTGGTATTCACCGAGATGTGACACGACGCACCTTATGGAAGCCTCGGTAGGGTGACTCAGGCCATTTGTTTCTAGAGAGCGTCTATCATTGTGTTAGTGACATTTATCTACGACACTGCGGCCCCGGAAGCACCATAGAGTAACATGATTTAGCCTGATCATTCTTTATGCTGTTACCGTCATGATGGAAATAATGGTCTGATGCAGAAAACGTCCCTGTGTAATGTTGGTCGCTTTGTTTACAAGACTTACCGGCATTATTCATGGTGTTCTAGCCTGAAAATGCTGCAGTCACAGATGACACATGACTCACAGTAATTCTTTCATGCTGTGACCACTACGAGGAAAACTACAGGTTAAAAAAACATGTTCATCATTATACTCAATTTACAAGAGTTGTTAGATATCATTCATGGCGTTACAACTTGGAAATGCTGAAGAGTACTAAGGAGTATATGATTTACTGTAATTCTTTCATGCTGTGAGCACCACGAAGAATGCCGTGGCTTGATACACAACACATCCCTACATTTTAGTCGATTCCAGACTTGCCTTTTGCCGACTTGGCCTTCTCACAATGACGGCGGAAGCGTCTATAGGCGGCGAGGCAATGACGGATGGCGATGACTCGAGCCTCGGGTCAAAGAAACAAACATTACCGCTTCTAGAGGCGACGGCCAGGACCTTTCACTGGCTTTGATCGCTCACAGGAGGGGGACGGGACGAGGCGCCCGCCGCTCGCTTAGGGGAGCTGAAAGGTCCTCTCACTTACGGATATCGGACTGAATCCTTGGCTGGGACTTGTGGACGAAACTTAGCAAGGCCGAGCTTGGCATCATCTTCGCCCGAACTAAGCGGTAACGCGGGATTTAGAGCCATAAAGAAAATTACTACAGAGAGAGAGAGAGAGAGAGAGAGAGAGAGAGAGAGAGAGAGAGAGAGAGAGAGAGAGAGAGAACACTGAGCCGGTGCAGAAAGAGTGACTAGTATTTGGGGGTCTAGGGAGATTTAGGGCGACTAAGGGATGAAGGGAGGAGGACAGTGATGGCGGAGGGATTGTGCTGGAGGGGGAGTGTTATTGCAAGGCGGGGTGCGGGACGCGGCGCGGCTCGTGCTAAATGGCGCTTGGGAAGGGAGTAATGATAAACGGGGAGAGGAGACAGGGGGAGGGGTGGTATGGAGGGCAGCTACTGGTTTGAAATCCGTCGGGGAGAGGGAGAGGGGAGAGTGGGGTTGGTCATTACGAGGACAGGAGAGGGGAGGAGCTGGCGAGTGGAGGGAAGTAGGGAGAGGGGAAGAAAGGAGGGGAGAACTACTAAGAGAGGGAAGTATAGGAAGGGAGAACGAGAGGAGGGGAGGAGCTGCGAGGGGAGGGAAGTAGGGAGAGAGTAAGAGAACAGGAAAGAAAAGTAGAAAGAGAGAAAGAGAATAGGGAAGAACTGCATGGGGAGGAAAGTAGGGAAAGAGGAAGAGAATAGGGAAGGAGGAGCGAGGGGAGGGAAGAAAGGGAAGAACAGTGAAGGGAGAAAGTAAGGAGAGAGGAAGAGAGAAGGGGAGGAGCTGGAGAAAGAGAGACAAGGGGACAACTGTGAGGGGAAAGAGGGGAGGTAAAGCAGCCTAACCCTGTGTAATAGGGAGGCGTTGTTACTTTCTCCCCCCACAAGGTCATGCTGTACTTGCTTTACGACCAGGTGTTATGCGGGCTGTAAAGGAGACCACAACCACGACCGCCACCACCACCACTACCACCGCCGCCACGACCAACACCACCACCGCCGCCACCACTGAGACCGCTGTGTTGAGTGAGTGAGCATCGCATATTGTTGATTTGTAATGGCGTGATGCTGGTGTTGTGCTTTTAGCGGTCTTGTGTGTTGCATCGAATATGTTGCTTATTCAAATGGGCCGTCAACACAATCAACACACACAGACAAAACAGACAGAGACAGAGACAGTAAAAACAGACCCACACACATGCCAACAGCCAGAAAACATATCCATTCGTGCTCGCCAACTCATTTTCAAGCTCATATTCTGGTATTTAGTAACGCGTCGGTCATTAACATCAACATTTTCACGGTCAAGCAAACACGGCGGCGAGCAGTGACGCGCCTCTCGTGATGCGCTCTGCCTTCTTTCTCCAATGCGGCGACAGCAATCACCACACACGGAATAAATACATGTTTACCTGTGTGTGTCCTGGGAAAGACCCGCTGGCCCCTTTTAAGCGTAATACATAATACGCTACTCGGATACTCATACATGTAATCCTTCTAGGTATTCCATAAACACCTTCTTATCAGTTCCCAAGACTATAACAAGTGTGAGCGCTAGTGACGACACGAACGCACGCTTTTCATTACACCTCGGCCTCCCACCCACCCACCCACTTACACACACACACACACACACACACACACACACACACACACACACACACACACACACACACACACACAGTAGCAGTACGTCCATCCAGTGGTTGTAATGCGGATCGAAGCGGCCATACACGCACATCTTGGTGGCAGCAGCAGTGACGGTGGGAGCAAATTGGCGGGTGACCAGAGCAGGGGCGGTTCAATCAAGACTGCCCCCTCCCACACCTGCCAAGAAGGGGAGCTCAGGCACTTCCCAGAACAAACAGCATGGGTAGGGGGAACCAGCTCTCTCGGGGCAGCAAACCCAATAACCTGCACAAAGGACACCGCCCTTACTTTACTTCGAATCAATAATTTTTCGCCCGACATCAGGTGTGTGTGTGTGTGTGTGTGTGTGTGTGTGTGTGTGTGTGTGTGTGTGTGTGTGTGTGTGTGTGTGTGTGTGGACAGGCCATAAGGGAAGAGTGCCTATGTGACACGGTTTGTTTTTCTTCACTTTCTTTTCTATTTTTATTTTACGTTCGTGAGGATAAAGCCATCGAGTTTCTTCTTCCTTGATGCAGCGAAGGAAAGAAAAAAGAAAGGAAGGAAGGAAGGAAGGGAGGGAGGAAAAGGGAAAAGAAAAAAGGAAGGAAGGAAGGAAATAAGCAAAAAAGGAGGCAAGGAAGGATGAAAAGTAAGAAACAAGTGAAGGACGAAAAAAAGAAGGAAATAATTATAAAAGAAAGGATGGCAGGAAGCATGAGAAAGAAGAAGAAGGAAGGAAGGAAGTAGAGAAGGAAAAGAGAAAGGAAGAAAGGAAGAAAAGAAAAGGAAGGACACAGGCATTGGACACAACACCGTATATGGAAGGTGATGTTTGCTGTCGCCATTTCGCTTCTTCGCCCCTTTCACACACACACACACACACACACACACACACACACACACACACACACACACACACACACACACACACACACACACACACACACACACACACACACACACACACACACACACACACACACACACAGAGCAAGGAATAGTTTTAATTCTGAGTTAAAGGCGTGTTTCCATGGAAGGGCAAGAAGGGAGTGTTTACAAGGTGTTTTCAAGTGCAGTTCCAGCTACACACCTCTTTAATTCAGTCAAACAGATAGGAAGAAATTGGATCTCAAATAGAGTGGTAGATAAATAGAACTAACTCACTTATTACATTGTTAGTCCCCTTTAGTACCATAAGGCGTTTTCATATTCATTCTGCTTACTATTTGGCGATTTCATACAGCCTGAAAAACTTACGTGGAAGATTAAAATAATGAAGACTCTGGCCACTAATCTTCTGACCTCGATAGACTCTACCTAACGTACATCAAATCGTCTAGTCACACCCAAAACTCAAGGTAAACAATGCGCCTTACTGAAGGGGCTAATATCGACATTTTAAAAGAGAAAAGATCATGAATAGGTTAGGTGAAAAATAAGTAGATAGATATTTTACGTATACAGACTGTTACTTGTAGATCTGACGGTTTCCTGCAACTTCCCGTACTTTCATAGATTGAGGCATGCCATCCACGTGTTGTAAATATGACATAGAGTTTTGATTCTGTATTTGAAGGGTACTTAGTAATGATAATCGTAAATGCACACGTTTTTTCTTATATATGTAGAGAGAGAGAGAGAGAGAGAGAGAGAGAGAGAGAGAGAGAGAGAGAGAGAGAGAGCGCAGCCGTCATCAGCCCTACCCAAGCAGTTATCGGGTCGGTAATGAAGAAAAGTATCACCAAGTCAGAGGTATTTTTTGTTCGCGTCGAGTTGTGTGTGTTTGACTCGATAAGAAACATGTCGCTTACTGGGAGAGAGGGAGAGGAAGAGGGAAAGAGAGCGAGAGAGAGAGAGAGAGAGAGAGGGAGAGGGAGAGGGAGACCAACACTATGAAGGAAAAGAAAGAAAATAAATAGAAAGCGCAGAGCAAGACGGTAAAAGAAACCAGAAGAGGAAAGAGAGAAAGAAGATAAATAGGAAACGTGGAGGAAAGCGATGAAAAAAAAGACGGCAGGAGAGAGAGAGAGAGAGAGAGAGAGAGAGAGAGAGAGAGAGAGAGAGAGAGAGAGAGAGAGAGAGAGAGAGAGAGAGAGAGAGAGAGAGAGAGAGAGAAAAGATGAAGGTAAATAGAAAAAAAGTGCGATAGGTAATTAAGGAATGCGTATAAATAGAGAAAAGTAGAAAAAAATGTAAATAAATTCTGAAAAGGAATTAATCATAAGAAGTAAAGCAACAAATAATATGAAGAAAAGAAAGAAAATAGTTAAAAATGGACTATGAACTGCCTATGAAATAACTTCTAATACGAAATGAAAATTAACAGAACGAAAAATGAATGAAATTTACAGAAATTTTTACGTAACCAATAAAACCTTACCAAATACACGTTCGTTTCATGGTGAGTGAGAGGGAAGTGAGGCTAAACCGCTGTATTCCTCACCATTACACTGCCAGTAAAACAATAACATCATCACTTTAGTTTTGACGCTGGAAAATTGTGGAGGCAAGACAGGCAGGCAACCCTAATGCCTCGTAGGAATGAACTGCCATCCATCATCTTCCAAACAGCTTACCATTTTTAAGACGTCTCCATCGAGGGGTCGGGAGGGCTGGAGCCTGTATGAAATATGGATTTTAGGTAATAGACTTAGTGCGTGGAGGGCGATGTGTGTGTGTGTGTGTGTGTGTGTGTGTGTGTGTGTGTGTGTGTGTGTGTGTGTGTGTGTGTGTGTGTAGACACAGCAATACACACAACTAGTGTTACTTCACGTAAAGAAGTGCATCACAATATTCGTTTGTTATTTTGTTTAACGACTTCAGTACTGGGACGCATTTTTTTGTTCATGACATTTGGATGTGATTTGACGATTTTATTTATATCATGAAACGTCCATGGTGTTCGAAAGATTCATGGCCAGAGTCTTCATCATTTTAATCCCCATATGAGTGTCTTAGGCTGCATAAAACCGCCAAATGGTGAGCAGAATAAATATGAAAATGTGTCATGGTGCTTTAGGGATTTATACAAAATAACAATAATGATGTAAAGTAACAATCTGTGAATTCTTGATGTTCGCAAACAGTAGCTATATCCTCTCAGAGACCTTCTTATTTATTTCAGGTTAAGTAACGTAATAAACATAAACTTGCCATGTGTAGAGTGACTGGTGGTGGTTGGTGGTGATGGTGTCGCGGTCTGGCAGAGGATGGAGGAGCGGCCAGGGCAACTACCTGACACCGCCCTGGCCCTGCTATTAATTATTATTCCACGCCTGACCACTAAATGTCTCTATGATAACACTAGGGTCGCTGCTGTGATGGCTTGGCACACACACACACACACACACACACACACACACACACACACACACACACACACACACATACAGCGGCCCTATAGAATTGGCAGGTTGATGGTGCTTTACATAATTTAAGGGAAAAAAGTTAAATCCTCGTTCAGGTATTATATATTATTTCAAGTAAGAAAAAACAAAATTGATTGCTTGTTGGCAGGATATTTTCTGACACCATGGCTTCATTAGAAGAAATAAAAATAAACATCATTCTGTAACTGATCAATAAAGGTTAAGAGTCGCTAGTGTGTGACATGGACGATGGGCAGCCCGTGGCCCTTCTTTACCCATGTGACACCTGAATCTTCTTCGGCAGTACTATAGTCAGCCAGAAGTCGTTTTGGTGACTCCATCCCTTTCTTTATCACTCGCTGCTCTCTGTATTGTCTGACGAGTGAAGTGACACTGACTTGAGAAAAAAGGAAAGTAAGTGAAAAGGAACAACTTTCAAGACGTGTGTGCATACTTGTGGAATGGTGTGACTTTCTGATGAAGGAAATCAGAAATATCTTCGAGGACAAACGCTGCTGTTTTCATTGTTACGGGATGCATGTATGTTCTATAGATTTAGTGACAAGAAGACTGTTAGAAGTGTTTGTGTGTGTGTGTGAAGAAATAGCGCAATAGAGGTGTGAGCAAGACAAATATGCAGCTATGTAAAGATCGGTATACATAATTCATTCATTAATGCGTTTCAAATATCGTTCTTTTCAATGTTTCTATGTATTTTGATACGAGGGTAGCAGACACGTATTACTCATAAGTATTTTTTTTCCTAAAAGATATTCCAACCGAAAATCAAATATTAATCTTGAAACAATTCCAATTTATCAGTTTCTTCCCTTGAAAAACACATCGTTGAAAAAAAAAAAGAACTTTGGAAAACAATGAGTTAAGTTTTGTTCTCAATGGATCTTTTGAAGGAAATCGCATCTATCGTTTTTGTCTGCGTGACAATTCTCCCTATAAGAAGACTGATTTTTTTTTTTTTTCAGGCAGACTAATCACATTGGTCTTAAATCTACTGATGGCAATGCATTACCCTGTGTGGCATTTCTCTCTGAGGCCAATATGATGTGTTTATCAAGCGTGAAAGCACGTGACGATAACGATGACAACCTGATGAGTGAAGGTAGAGCAGGAATGGTGACGCTTGTTCATTATTCATGAGAGGCCGTGCCTTACCGTTACGTATGGCAAGAATGTGGCAAAGGTTTAATGTTGCACTTAAAACTTTTAGGTTTGAGGGGAAGGCTATTGTCTTCCTAGAGATACAAAAAATCAGATATATATATATATATATATATATATATATATATATATATATATATATATATATATATATATATATATATATATATATATCAATAACTAATTCATATATATTTGCCGTGTGAAATTAGGCTGCGAGGTGTCGGGAACGCTCTTGTTCCTGTGTACGTATGCACTTAACCTTCTATAATGAAAGCACTTTCTGTGTCAACAGCATCGCAATTAAGCCAGCAATCAATAACTGTGTGAATGCTAATTCCCGCTGTAATGAGATGACGCTGACACAGCCTATGAATACATTACTCAGGCCAGGAGGTGACTGTACGGCTTGATATTGCCCCCTTCACCCGCCCATTAGACGCCGCCGTCGCCGCTCAGGGACTGCTTGACACATTGCGCCTCTCTTGCTGCTGCTGCGGGAGCTGTTGTTGTTGTTGTTGTTGTTGTTGTTGTTGTTGTTGTTGTTGTTGTTGTTGTTGTTGTTGTTGCTGCTGCTGCTGCTGCTACCACTACTGCTACTACTACTACTACTACTACTACTACTACTACTATCACAGCAACTACTACTACTACTACTACTACTACTACTACTACTACTACTACTATCACAGCAACTACTACTACTACTACTACTACTACTACTACTACTACTACTACTACTACTACCACTACCACCGCAACTGCTGCTGCTTCTACTACTACTGCTACTACTACTACTACTACTACTACTACTACTACTACTACTACTACTACTACTACTACTACTACTACTACTACTACTACTAGTGCCAATAACACTACTGCTATTACTACTACTGCTGCTACTGCTATTGCTACTGATACTGCTACTATTATCATTATTATTGTTATTATCATTATCATTATTATTACCTGGCAATAATTACTCTGATGTCAGCCGGCCACATTTTCCCCGGGGTCACCTTTTCACACCTTCACCAGTAACCATTAGAACACTGCGAGGACAATGTGGCGGGGAGAGGTGGCCGGACAGTGTGGCGTGGGGAAGGAGGGGTTAGTCCTTACTAGTATTGGCGGCCCCTCAACGGCGTGAAAACAGGAGACTTGGCCCCACACAAACATCCTTGTTTTTATTCCGGGAAGCTATTAGTTTTGTCGGTTAGCTGGTACTTTTTGTTGTCATTCCTTGATAAGGTGTTGTGTTGCCATCGAATTTTTTTTAACGTGTTTGGCGCGGTGGAGCAGGTTTTCTGTGCTCCTGTATTTATTGTTCTCTGGTTTTGCAAATGTTGATTGAATTCGTTGTGTATAATGATCTATGTTTGCAGGTTACTATTGTCGGTGTTTTTCTTGCCTATATCTAGTTTTTCCGTTTTTTTTTTCATTATTATCATCATATTCTTCTTTTTCTTTTTCTTCTTCTTCTTCTTCTTCTTCTTCTTCTTCTTCTTCTTCTTCTTCTTCTTCTTCTTCTTCTTTTCCTCCTATTTTTCTTTTCTTCTTCCTCCTCTTTCTTCTCCTCCATGTCTTCTTCCTTTTCCTCTTCCATCCGCGTTCATCCGTCTCCTTAACGTCCTTTCACCTCCTTTCTCCCTCCTCCTTTCCTCCTCCTCCTCCTCCTCCTCCTCCTCCTCCTCTTCCTCCTCCTCCTCTTCCTTGGACTGGCGCGCCCGTTTTTTGCCTCCATTCTAAATCCCCATCTTCTTACAACCCTTCTCTCCCACCTGTCCCCTAGGAAAAAGTCCCTCCGTCTCCCGCAGGCAACTTCCTCTCTTCTTTTCTTCATCCGTTTCTTCCTCTCCTCCCCTCCTTATTCTCCTTTCGTCCTTGTGTGGCTTGATATGTGTTACTGTCTACGTAGCTGTGATTGTTGTGTGTGTGTGTGTGTGTAATTCACCTCGGTCGTCTGCTGGTCACCCAGCTAGTCTTCCCCATTACGGAGCGAGCTCAGAACTCATAGACCGATCTTCGGGTAGGACTGAGACCACATCACACACAACACAACACACACCAGGAAAGCGAGGCCACAACCCCTCGAGTTACATTCCTTACCTATTTACTGCTAGGTGAATAGGGGCTACACATTAAGAGGCTTGCCCATTTGACTCGTCACTTCCCAGAAATCGAACCCGGCCCTCTCGATTGTGAGTCGAGCGTGCTAACCACTACACTACGCAGTGTGTGTGTGTGTGTGTGTGTGTGTGTGTGTGTGTGTGTGTAAGTGCTCATTCCTGATTGTGATGCATTTCCGTGGCGTCTCGCTGGGTTTGGGTGGGCAGTGAGTGAGAGAGAGGGAGTGGGGGAGGAAGTGTGGGAGGGGGTGAGGCAGACAGTGGCTGGGCGAGAGTCGATGCGGGAATCCTTATTTTGCTACATATCCTAACTTGAGGGTCTTGTGTGCGGGGCTGGCGAGGACCACGTGTTCAGTGTGTTATGCTCGCGGCGTACGAATGTTTATCAGAATGTAAGAACTCTACACTTGAGTGACGATAATTCTTCTCATTGGGTGTTTCTTGTGTTGATGTTTGTCACTGTAAATGGAAGTTACTTTTTTTTCTTTTCTTTTATTCTTTATCTCTCTTCCTCGCCCACCTTCTCTATCCCTTTTCTTTCTCTTTTGCGGCGGAATGTGTTGCTCTATCTTTAAGTGAAGGAGGAAGTCTTTTTATTCTACTTTATATTTTGTGCTGTGTCTTCGGTTGATAGGCCAAGCATCGAGCAGCAGCAGCAACAACAGCAGCAGCAGACACAGGTATGCAGTGCAGTACACTGATGAGCGGAGGCGCTTCCCTCGTCACAACGGCCTCGATCTCTGAGTTACGAGGTCGGTGAGGTCGCTCGTTTGGCGGAATAAGGCGCTGTCAAAAGCCGTCCTGTAATCTTACAAGGCCAGAGATCATAAATTATAAATGAAGATCCGAACTTGACGGGTGTGACGTTGTGACTGAGGATCAAGGCCAAGTGGGATAACTGCGCCATCGACCGGGAGGCCTCCCTGCTCCCTCCCTCCGCCCTCAGGGCCAGACTGGAGGCTGTCAGGGGCTGGCACGCGGCCCCTGCGGAAAGGCTGCCCCGTCTGGACACCTTGGACTAATCCATAGCCTCCTGGCACTGGGCCCCGCGGTGTAGCTTTCCGTCACCCTCTGTTACCCTCCTTTCCTCGGCCACTCAAGACAAGTCTGAGCTGGGGTCAGCGAGCCGACCCGCCGCCCGCCTTGCCGCCACACGGCTCTTCCGGCAACTGTCTGGCTCGGCTGGGGTCCAGGGAGCGTCCCGCCACGCGGCTCGCTGGTGCGGCAGACGTGATAATATTGCGTCGCTCTCCCGCCATCACACCTAAGTAGGTCTGTCCTTCTCTAAACGTTGACACTATAACACCACGTCATGCAGCATGCATGGAATTCGATTCGCTGACGTCAGACGACGTGTCGTGCAGGTGGCAGGTGCATTCATCAGCACACTGCATCGCTGCTCCGAGCATCACACCAGTAATGATCAGTTCACAGTGGTGATGGCGAGGCGCGGGGCTGAGTGGCGAGCCAAGCACACACTGCCACGCGGGAGGGATGCGAGGTAGTGTTGCAGTGTCAGGAGGCAAGCGACGGACATCTCAGTAATGGTCACTACCATCTTTGCGGGGCGAGGGAGCGAGTGGAGGCGGGAGGGTGTGCAGGGGTGCGGAGCTGCCTCGGGACTCTTGCTTACTGCAGAGCTGCCTCCTCTTCTGTTTGTCTGTTGTGTGAGTCAGCGGAGCCACGTGACTCGCTCCCCCAGGGCGAGGACACCACCTGCCTGACGTCATGCTGGCGGCTCTCGCCTCTCCACCTGGTGTGGATAAAGGCCACTCTCACCACGCTGGGATGCACGCAATATGCTGTTACTTGCTCAAGTCTTGCTTTTAAACCATACTCAAAGTTAAGACTGCCAAATTGGAACGGTTGACTTTCTTAATGGTGTTTGGTGCTCCCATGACTTCCTCCTCATGCAGTTATTACTGAGTCATTTTGCCACTCATGAGCTTTTGTCTTGCAAACACCTCAACACGTCACACTCAACACTTGATGGAGCTCACATCCATCACTCGTGTGTTCGTGGGGGTAGCTGCAGGTTTGGCAAACGTGATTACATATATTCATATAATCCTCCCTCGGTGGATTTTGTGAGACACACTTCCTTTTCTTTTTCACAAGTAACACATGTGACTATTTCCATTTTCGTTTACACCATGACTTTCCTTCACTCACTAATTCTTCCTCTTTCAGTGCAAGCAACATTTTTTTCCTCCTCAACCCCTTCTTCCTCCTGCGCGGTGGTGACCACCTTGGCAGGGGTCCCAGCGGGTGGCGGCAGGTCAGCAGTCTCTCCTCATTGACCTCGGGACAGCCACACTTATCTTCTTTTTAAAACCCTTTCAGCCTGGCGTTATTCTGCCAGCTTTTGCCAAGGTTAGGGGTAACGAATACTTCCCGCCCCACCACACAACGAAGTGTATGTGTGTATGTGTGTGTGTGTGTGTGTGTGTGTGTGTGTGTGTGTGTGTGTGTGTGTGTGTGTGTGTGTGCGTAGTACGTGTCTCGAATAATCGTCTCATTATTTACCATCATCATATACATACTACACTCACTGCCCACATTAACATCACCGTCACCACCATCACAATCACCACCAGTAACACTTGTGGTGATGGTGATGGTGACACTTCCTGTCCAAAAAAAGAAAAACAAAAAGAAACCCTGCACCGGGTAGAATCAAACCAAAAGAAAGGCAGCCAAGGTTCAAATCACCTCTCGCCGTTTAATTAAGTGAGCCACTCATTTGGCCGCCATTTTGAGCTCCTGAAATTCAAGAGTCCACATTGGGAGTAGAAATCCTGGAGTACTTAGCTTCACCGTCCCACATTACGCAGTCTTGCCGGTAATTGTTAAAACTGCGAGCTCCACCGCACTGCATTCACCCCTTCCTTGCTGCCGCAGGGACCCAAATCTCTGGTTCAAGCACTCTCCCTTCCGCGCTGACAAAACACACACACACACACACACACACACACACACACGCACACGCACACGCACACACACACACACACACACACACACACACACACACACACACACACACACACACACACACACTCACTCTCTCTCTCTCTCTCTCTCTCTCTCTCTCTCTCTCTCTCTCTCTCTCTCTCTCTCTCTCTCTCTCTCTCTCTCTCTCAGCCGCAGCTCCATTCCGTCTAACTTTGGGGGCTGTGAGGGTCTGCGGTCGACCCTCGCACATGATTGAATTTGTGAAAGTTTTCGTTTTTTTAATATCAGTTTGCAGAGATATTGTGGCAGCGGCGCGAGGCGAAACTCCGGACCTTCACTCTTTAGGAGCCGCGTTTTGTGTGGCCTCGGCTACTCCCTCAGTGACGGGACGGCGGTGCTGGCTGATGCTGCCAAGGACGCCTGCCTCTGTCACACTGCCACGGCACGCTCCATGGGCACTACGCTCATTGTTGCTTTGCACTTACATTCAGTTATTCCAATGTTTACATTATCACTATTTTATTATTGTACTGACGCTGCATGGATATGTTTTTTCCGGCGTGAAACATCTTCAATAGACTTGCTTGTAGTGTGTGTGTGTGTGTGTGTGTGTGTGTGTGTGTGTGTGTGTGTGTGTGTGTGCGTGTGTGTAGAAAGTGCACGTTATGTTATTCATTCAAACGTTCTTTACATGTGTAGATGCATGTTCATAACGACGATCCATTAATGGCGTTAGAAATCGAGGTTGTGTTTGGCGATGCCCGGCGTTGCTCGATTTGCTGCAAACATGAAGCGAAATTTATTCTATGGTGCGAGAAAATAGACCGAACATAACTTTCCTCTTAATGTCCATTATCGAACTGCGAGGTGGAGGACGGACGGCCGTGCGGGGCGGTGAAAGGAGAGGAGCGAAGAAGGTGAGAGAGGACAGAGGCTACTGAGAGCGGGAAAGAAAAAACAGATGGCAAAGGCGGATGAGAGGACTCTTGAGTTGAGATACACGTACGTACATACACGCGCAGAAAGCAACTCGAAGTGGGACTAGACAGTCAGATGCTCCAAATAAGCAACTTTTCCTTGTACATTGAAAAAAAAAGCAGACAAAAGAAGTGCGAGATCTCGAGGGAGAAGGGAGAAAAGGAGGAGGAGGAGGAGGAGGAGGAGGAGGAGGAGGAGGAGGAGGAGGAGGAGGAGGAGGAGTAGGAGAAGGAGGAGGAGGAGGAGGAGGAAGAGGAGAAGGAGGAGGAAGAGGAGGCATGGGCGTTGTGGAAAAAAAATATGACAATGTAATTATGATCTGCAATTCCCTCAGGTAAAGTTGGTAACGATGTGTTATTAACGTAAATTGTTGTGGTGCTTATACATCAAATTCATACCTCTACTTAAATAAATGGTGAAAATGGGCGCCTACACTCACGCATTACACGGGGCCTTGTATAGTGAAGGTAAAATATTGTGGATGTGCAGCCTTAGTGGTAGTAATCTGCTCCTCCTGAGTAAACATCGGGACGTGTTTAGCCGCTGGCCAAATTAGTGTTGCGAGTGAGATACGCGCCAATTGCAACCTTCCTCTGGTCTGAAGGAAGAAAAAGAAGAGCACGAAGAAAGTAAGGGAGAGAAATAAATCCTGCAATTCTAGTGTGTGCTGAGCGATGTCGGCAAGATCATTTCAGCTCGATGAAAGAAAAAGAAAGAGAGAGACAAAAAAAAAAAAAGCTGGACAAAAGAATTTCATCTGCGACGGTGGTGTCTCGGAAAGTTTGGCTGGAGGTTGTGGCCGGCTCTTGCTGGCTGTGTTGTGGGCGAGGCGAGGCGCGCGTGACACCCGGGCATATAACTTGTACCTCACCTTGATCTGGACGTAATCCCTCCGATGCACTTGACGAAAAACACTGGGGTGGAGGGCGGCCCGTGGCGTGACCTGCCGTCCCCACTCACCCGGGGACCTGACACCCTCTTGGACGCCTCGCGCTGAGTGCCCTGGGGGGGGGGGTCATGAAGGAGAGAGAGGAGGGAAGGCACTGGGGACAAGAGAGAGAGAGAGAGAGAGAGAGAGAGAGAGAGAGAGAGAGAGAGAGAGAGAGAGTAATGAGATTGGGAAGGGGAGTTAGTCGTGGTGAAATATGTTATTCCTTGCTGCTTAAGAGACGTGGCGAGGACGAGACGACGCGCTGATGAGTGTCATAATTCTTTCCAATGTGTGAGACAAAATGCGAGTATCAGCGTTGCACTTCATTAGGTACATGCTTGTGTATATTTTTACGTTCCCTTATGACTGTGTAGCGAAAACATGGTATCCTTCACTATGCTAGACGTAATGTGCGTTCACTCCACACAGGCGTGTTTATAAACAAATCAGAAATTCCATTAGCACAGTGAACAACGGGTAAATGTCACACCTGCTCTGCTCGACTCGTTCGCACTGGTGAAATCAATCAATACGAACAAAACAAGTCAGTATTTAAGTGAATTAACTAATAAGTGAATTAAGAAATGGAAAAGTGAATGAATTATAAAAATAAGATGATGATGACAATAGCCAAAAAAAAACAACAAAAACAACGCTTACAAGAAAAGGGTAGGAGAAGAAAAAGGAGGAGGAGGAGGAGGAGAGGGAGGAGGAGGAGGAGTAGGATCAAGAGGAGGAAGAGGAGGAGGAGGAATAGGATAAGAAAGAACAACAATCTCGGAATCTTTCTTTAATAGACTCAACTCATATTTCTGTATCTGGGAGAACTAGATGTTGCTTCTCTTGTTCTTTTACCATCTCTACCACTACCACCACCACCACCACCACCCCCACCTCGGTAGCCAGCAGCTCGGCGTTCCGGCAGCGTCTCTCCTGGTGCAAGGCTCTGCGTAACCAGCGCCGCGATGGTGTAATGTATGTGCTGGATTTAAATTCAATTAGTGGTCCCCTTTATTTTTCATTATTTTTTTTCCATAATGTAGGGAAGTATAAGTTTGAGGGGCAAAAATGTTGACAGCGACGTTAGGCCTATCCTGGAGGGGCGAGGCGATTCATCATCATTTCTCTCATGCTGAAATTTTTCTCCTTTAGTTATCATGATAAATGGCCGCGCCAAGGCCACTGTTTTAAGAGAATTTCTGAACATTGGGCCTTTGCGTACAATTATACTATGTCATTGTCCAAGATACTCCTGTCATTATCCTTTAAGTGAAGTCGTACATCATCCGTGCCTCCTCACTGAAAGAGGCGCCCCACCCTCCGCCATGTTGATCACAAGCGTTGGAAAAATATAGAGGAATGGGTCGCGCCTCACCTCGCTGCAAATAAATCCTCGGTAACCCCAACCTTGAATAATTGAAATCGTTACTGTGCGTCAGGATGATGGATCGAAGGAGTAATGTTTCGAGGAGAAGGAGGAGAAAAAGG
>NC_059287.1:277500-280000 GCF_017591435.1 Portunus trituberculatus
TCTCCTTCCTCCTTCCTCTTTCTCGTCATTGTCGTCGTTCGCACTTCCTCGTCCTCCTTCTTCTCCTCCTTTATTTCATCTCATTCCCCTTTCTTCATGACTTATTCCATTTCTCTTCGCTCTGTGTTCAGTAAATCTTCACCAGCTAGTTTATCGTTTTTTTCTTTCTCCCATTTTCCTTTCCATGGTAACCCCTCTCTCGCCAGTGTCCACGGCAACCCACTTCTCATCTTCTCTCCTCGTTCTCCTCCTCTAATGGAGAGGGGCGGAGGCGGTAATGAGGAAGAATGGAGTGATTATGAGAGGGCTGCAGGGAGGAGGTTGCTGTCATGGGAGTGCTAGGTGTGAGGGTGTGAGGGTGCGAGGCTGTGAGGGTGACGGAAGAAGGCGCTGATGTGTAGTGAGTGAACCGCTGCTGCGCCTCAGGGTACGTGGTGATGGTGGTGGTTGTGGTGTTGTTGTTGGTGGTGGTGGTAGTGGTAAGAGGTACAGTTGTCGCAGTGGTACTTTTTCTGCAGCTTTTTTCTACTACTATGTACTACTGCTGCTGCTGCTGCTGCTGCTGCTGCTGCTGCTGCTACTACTACTACTACTACTACTACTACTACTACTACTACTACTGCTACTACTACTACTATTACAAATATTATCACCAAAACCATACCTTTACTGCTCCACTGCAAGCATTGACAGCCACCGCCACCACCACCACCACCACAACAAACACGAGCTCCACGAACACCCACGCCACCAACAACATCAACAAAAACACCCCCAGTAGAATTACAACTCCTGCTCTTAACCAAAACAACAATAATATCAACTGTCCCCATATTATTGATAAAAATATGCGTGGAGTGTTCGGTGATGCGAGCGGGGGCGGGCGGGCTGGCTGGCTGGCGGGCTGGCGGGCAGGGGACAGCAGCGTGATGGCGAGGGCCCGAAGTTATTGATGTGGAACAGACTAAGTGTTATTTTGCTGTAGATGGTGATGGCGGTAGTGGTCCGGCACGAGTTTAATGACGGTGAAGCTGCTCTATTAGGGTGCAGAGTGTATAACAGCGGCCATTTGGCAGGGTGAGTTGTGAGCATTACAGTTGCAGTCTGGCAGGGTGAGTTGCAGCGCTGCGGTGTGGGGGCTGTTGGTGGTGGTGGTGGTGGCAGGGTGTACATGTGTCGGTGGCAGTAAAAAGGCTTTTGGCGGCGCTTGTCTATGGTTGGACAGTAATAGGGTGTGAATGGGGAAGGTGTTTTACGAGTATACTCTGAGCAAGGTGCATTGGGGTAAAAGGGTGTCGGCTGAGTGGTTAGTGTGGCTGTGTTGGTGTGTGGCAGTGGTGGTGATGGTGTGTCATAGATTGGTAGAAAGGGTGAAAGGTCAGGATGCTTCTACGAATATTAGGGTGTGTAGAATTAATTAAGGTGTCGCTTCGTTATGTGATAGTGGTGATTAGGGTGCAGGCTGGAAAGGATGAACGTTAGGGTGCTTGAGTATGGTAGTGTGCATAGAAGTAGGCAGGATGTCATTTCAAAATGCCTGTGACGGTGTATGACAGTGTATGGCGGCGTGGTGATGGTGGTGGTGGTGAGTGAGGCCGGTGGTGAGGGTGCAGGCTGGGAAGGGTGACCGATAGGGTGGCGGCAGGTCTTGTGTCTCTGGTTAACGCAGCGTGAGAGATAACACCAGTTTTCCTCAGGACGTGACAGCTGCTGCGTCACGGCGGAGCCAAACGGCGGCGTGTTTTGAAAGGTGGCGGCGAGACTCGATGGGCGGAAGGGCCACGTGGAGGAGAGAGAGAGAGAGAGAGAGAGAGAGAGAGAGAGAGAGAGAGAGAGAGAGAGAGAGAGAGAGAGAGAGAGAGAGAGAGAGAGAGAGAGAGAGAGAGAGAGAGAGAGAGAGAGAGCGGGGGGTGGGGGAGGAGGATAGGGGTTCAAACAAGGCCTCAACATACGTAGCGGCGCGGCGGAACACCTGTGTAAGCATCACCTTGGCTGCCATTAACAGTCTCGCATCAGGTGCTCGCTGTCTCTGTTTGTTTATTCATTAACTTTTGTCAACCGTCCCTGGCGTTATTACACCCTGTTAACCTTGTCCCCTCTCTCTCTCTCTCTCTCTCTCTCTCTCTGTGTGTGTGTGTGTGTGTGTGTGTGTGTGTGTGTGTGTGAATATGAGGACGTTCACCTACCGGCGTCCATCACCACGCTGTGGTTATCCACCAACAAATATGGACACACTCATTCTTGCGAGCGTAATATGTTGAGGGACATGTCACTGCTTAGTGTGATTCATTGGATAACAAGTACTGGGAACCAGGGACTTGTCGCACCAAGCAGCACTTTATGCTATAAGAAGAATGAGTTCACTGCCTAAAATTCATGTGATTATTGCACTTAAATTTAAATCTCGAGACATCAAGGATGCATACTCGTGGTCTGGAGTTCATCAAGTTCACCTTTTAAAACTTACCATATGCACCTGTATTATATATATATATATATA
>NC_059287.1:290000-297500 GCF_017591435.1 Portunus trituberculatus
AAACCTGCGGGAGACCCAGTAGAGGAGTGAGCGGTACACACTTGATGTGAGGAGCTTTCCATTAGTGCCTTTCCTCTCAATTTTCTAAACACGAGTGATCTCTTGTGGATGTTTTGATTAGTGTTGTCAGTTCGTCAGAATGACGGCTGGGCCTGGGCGGAGCCGGACGCTGTGCCAACAGGCGCCTTGCCAGATTCAGCTGTTGACAAGCCTCCCTAAAGCAGCATATCCGCTCATCCCGCGGCACACGTTGTGGGATCTGATTAGTTTCCTTGGCCAGGCCAGTGACTACTTAGCTCTCCACCTTGTTTTGTTTCATTATTACCTAAGCTGCTGCCATGAATCCAGGCTTATGAATAGCTTTCCTAAATTTCCTACCGATTTGAAGAATTTGATGTATTTGTATGGTGTGTTGCTGCGCCAGACTCTTCCAGGCGGCGGCATCGGAGCCATGGCAAGGCTGAGGTGTTTGTTGGCCTCGCTTCTTTCCGAGGAGTGAATGGCGCAGTTCCAGATCCGTGGGAGGCTCATATACAGGGATGATTTCCACAACTACTTATGAATGAAGTATTCGCGGCAAACTGCCTGGCTCTGACCTTTACGGGTCGCATGAACTTCAAAGGTAGAGGCATATGGATAAGGTGAGCGTCGAGTGATCACTCAGCTGCTAAGCAATACTTTATTTACAAACTTGTGTGACGTGAGGGAAAATGGACATGGAAATGGAAGAAAAAAAAAAAAGAGTGTGAAGGAGGATGTAAGGCAGAAAGCATGCAACAAAAGCACACGGAGAAATAGCGACACAAGTAGAAACAAGACACAAGCTGAGAGAAAATGGCTGCATTATCAATTAATTTACAAAGAGAGGAGATCATAGTGACCATGCTGCATTGCTACATACCAGTGATGATACATGTGAGTGTGTCTTGTGCCCCGCCGGTGATGCGGGGCGAGGCTGGCGGGTCCTGGGGGCGCGATGAGGGAAGCAGTGATGAGAATCGAACAAGCGAGGGTTTACAAATACGCTCTTCCTCAGCACGTGACTTGTGGCAGTAAAGCTGTATCCACCGGCTTGTTTGTTCTGTCTAACGAGCTATTTGAGCTAGCTAATTAAGAGGGTGGAGATGATGAGTATGTGCTCGGGTCTCGGGGCTCGTCCTCAGGTCATCGCCCACACCTCTCCTCCTGCCAGCCAACGACGCGCCGAGGGGAGAGAGGGGAGGTCATGTAATATAGATATCTAAACGTTGTGATGTTCTCAGTAGTCCGGTAACTCGGTAATGTGTTCTTTGTATGGCGGCGGCAATGCATGAGTGCTGATGTTATCGAGCTCTTGGACAACGTGCCTGGCAGGGGAAGTCTTTGTACTGATGCTTCCTTCAGATCCAAGACATTCCTTGCTGGTGATACTGAGTGATAAAGGGAGGGGACGCGGCAGGAAGGAGGGTGCAGAGGGCCGGAAGGGAAGGGAAGCAAGCATGGAACAGCACAACCTTACTCATGACGTGTGCTGTGCAAATGATGTGGAGAGTTTGAGTGGCCAGTGCAGGAGGGACGTGTAATGCTGCTGCAGTGGGCCTAGGAGGAGGAGTAATAGTAGAAGGAGGAAAATAAGAGGAGGAGAAGCAGGAAAGGAAGAACAAGATGTGATAACAAGGGAAGAAAGACGAGACTTATCATCATGCAGTCTGATGTCCGTCCTCATCGTGAGCTGAACACACACACACACACACACACACACACACACACACACACACACACACACACACACACACACACACACACACACACTTTACTTATTTATTTATTTACTTACTTACTTACTTACTTACTTACACACACACACACACACACACACACACACACACACACACACACACACACACACACACACACAGGTGGGTAGGATAGCAGGCCAGCCGTTGCAGCAGACTGTCTGGGTCACAACTGCAGGAGGTACGAGTATGTGGTGGTCGTCATTTGCTGGGTGAAATTGAGACACCTTAACGATCCCCAGTCCCGTACCTGGCAGGGACACTGCACACTGGACTCCCCGGTGGTCGGGCAGAGGACGTCTTGGTCATCCTGAAGCCAGACTGGCGCAGAGAGATGGAAGAAGATGAAGATAAAAAAAAAAAGATAACGAAAGGAGAGAGGGAGAGAAGGGAGGGAGGGAAGGCGGGACTGAGGGATAAGTGATGAGGGATGGAAGGAGAGAGAGGGAGGAGGCGGGAGAGAGAGAGAGAGAGAGAGAGAGAGAGAGAGAGAGAGAGAGAGAGAGAGAGAGAGAGAGAGAGAGAGAGAGAGAGAGAGAGAGAGAGAGAGAGAGAGGATAAGGGGTTGGAATAATGGAATAGCGACCTTTGCTGAGGCTGAGTGAAGTGCAGAGGCTCGCAGGGTTATCGCGGCGGCCTCAAGTGTGGGTGACTCAGCGTTCAAGTTCCTCGTGCTTTTCACGCGACGTGGCTCCAAGTTACTTTCATGTTGGCCACTACAGCTTTAAGGCAGCAAAGTCTCTGCAGTCCAGCCGCCACTGCACGGCTCCCCTACCACGTGGCGCTCCCCTGCACAGGACGAAGTCTTCACATGGAATTACATACATGCACTTAACCTTCCGTGGAATTAACTAATGGAAAGTAACTACTACGTTTTGTAAATGTGAATGCGAATGAGTGTAAAGGAAGCCAAGGCACTCGTGTCCCGAGGGGAGATCGTAGTGAGGCTTGTAGTGTTTTTTTTTTTGTGTGTGTGCAAGGGCAACGTAACGCTGCAGGCTGCAGTGACTCCTCTCTGAGACCGCCCTGTCACTGGCCGTGTAATTAGTAACAATGGAATCGATTTTCTATGGATTTAATATCGGCAAGAACGGCAGTATAACTGTCCCTGAAATTATTCATTCAGGGCCACGGTACTTGCTTTCCAATACCCCAGAGTATTTCATCCCGGCCATAGGAATATATCAGCTGTAAAATAAGCCGATATATTGAATGGGGTAATGGAAGGAATGGGACTAGCGCTGCTCCGCTCTTAATTCCAGCCCTCGCACCAGGAAGTGTAAATCTTTATCATATTCCAGAAAAAAATATTTGTCTTTTTGTCGCAGCAGAATGTGACGGAGAGTTACGTGTCGTCACCAAAACAAAATTGATGCCAAAAATGTATGTTTCAATGAAGGAAAGTGTGAAACAACGTATTGGATTCATATAATAGGAAAGATCTCTAACCGAGTTGAATGATAATAAAATGATGATAAAATTATATATATATATATATATATATATATATATATATATATATATATATATATATATATATATATATATATATATATATATATATATATATATATATATATATATATATATATATATATATATATATATATATATATATATATATATATATATATATATATATATATATATATATATATATATATATATATATATATATATATATATATATATATATATATATATATATATATATATATATATATATATATATATATATATATATATATAAGTATGTGTTAGATATGGTGAGCGGTGCATTGCACTCCTCACTCCCAAGCCTTTCTTTCTCCTCACACTCACTCTCCTCTTTTTGGTGTTCGTACTTTGCTTCCACTTACCTTGTTTCACTTTCTCCTTTTTCCTCTCATTCTCGTTCCATTCCCTCGCCTGTTTCTCCTCTTGATTTTCTATTTTCCTTATTTTCTTTCATCACTTTACATTTTTTCGCCCTCTTTCGCTTTTCCTTTTCTCTCTTTCTCTCACAGAATTCCGTTCTCTTACTCCATTTCCCTCCAATATTTCTTCTTTACCCCTCCACCTATTTTTTCCTTCTCACCTTCTTTTCCCCTCCTCCCTTCCACTCTTATGATGACAGTTTCCCTTTATCTTCCTTTTTCTCTCTCCAATCCCATCCTACCGCCTCTCCCAGCGCTCCCGGCCGCCCCGAGCCCGCCACTGGAATAAAACATGAAAACTCTCAGTTCACTGCTAATTGCATCACCCCGTATGTTCATTTCGCTGTATGTTGTATTTATGATAATCCGCCCCTGCATTAGCCTCCCTCCGCTGGCTTGCACAGAGAGAGGGAGGGAGAGGAAGCCAGGAAGGGGAGGAAGGAGAAAGGGAGTTAAGGTAGAGAGGTAAAGCAGGAGAAAGTTAAATGTTAGGACCTAATAAAGAGAAGATGAGAATAATGCTGCTTAAATTAATGAGGTAGAAAAGTAAAGAAGTGTTAATTGAGTGGGTGTAAAAAATAGTATATATATACGTTTATGTGTGCTTGAGTATAATGTGCGGGTATATTCTGTGCTCTCTCTCTCTCTCTCTCTCTCTCTCTCTCTCTCTCTCTCTCTCTCTCTCTCTCTCTCTCTCTCTCTCCACATCGCCTCTGCAGCTTTGTGATGCTGCCTCCGCCTCGCCTCGCTCCGCTCCGGCATCTGCGCGAGTTAAATCTCTCCGTCGATCCTTCTCTTGGTGTGAAAATTCATCCGGGCCGCCCCGCTCGGCAAAGTTTGGCGGCAAGACTGTAGATGATAAAGCCGGGATTGCCTGAGATCGAGCGCGCGTTTTGGCGGCACCGTCGGCGGCGGCACGCGCAGCTTGGCCTGGAAGCCTCGCGGGATATCAGCTCTTTGTATCGCGCCAACTTCCAGGCCCCTAGCGCCCTGCGGGGGGAGGCGCCTCGTCTTGTTGTTTTCTCCATTTAAGTTTGAAATAAAACGTTTAGTTGGAAATGGATGAACGGTTATGTGTGCTTCGTCTGTGACTTTCTTCAGCTTTGCAAACACGCTAATATAGATGGATGATACATTGACCATATAGATATAATTGTCATGTACAGTAAGACATGACTTACGTTATTCAAACAAAATTCAATGCAATCAACAAAAACGTAACAATTTAGTAACACTTTAAACATAAATAATAAAAGCTGCAGCACACACACACACACACACACACACACACACACACACACACACACACACACACACACACACACACACACACACACACACACACACACACACACGCTCAGCGTAGTGTAGTGGTTAGCACGTTCGACTCACAATCGAGAGGACCGGGTTCGAGTCCCGGCCGCGGCGAGGCAAATGGACAAGCCTCTTAATGTGTGGCCCCTGTTCACCTAACAGTAAATAGGTACGGGATGTAACTCGATGGGTTGTGGCCTAGCTTTCCCAGTGTGTGGAGTGTGCGTTGTGGTCTCAGTCCTACCCGAAGATCGGTCTATGAGCTCTGAGCTCGCTCCGTAATGGGGAAGACTGGCTGGGTGACCAGCAGACGACCGAGGTGAATTACACACACACACACACACACACACACACACACACACACACACACACACACACACACACACACACACACACATCGCGACAAATCCTTCAAGTCAACCTTGTGGAAAGGAAGCTTCAGTCGTCTGTCTGACATACTCCCACTGCTTTCCCTCCCTGCCTTGCCCTGCTGACCCCACCTTTTCACTGCTTCCCCTCTCTTCTTTGTCTCTTATCCACACTCTCATTTCTTCCCGTTCACTCCGTCACCCTCCCACACACCCGCCTCCCCGCCAGCCATCACCGTGACCACAACACAGACAGTCAAAACGCAGTGTTACTTAAGCTAATACGCAATTATAAGCATTAATCTGAAGCTTTATCGTTCGCCTAACAGGGTAATTAGAAGGATGAACACTCAAGGCATCAGGTGATTAAATATTAAGCATTTTTCTTTACACAGGATCAGAATAAACAATGTTGATTTCTTTGATGTGGAAAGAATCGCCTCCTAGTTCCAGATTTATGGAATAATCCGTTAATTCCTCGACCCCTGGACTGGTCAGACTGATGAGTGCCGTGTGTGTGTGTGTGTGTGTGTGTGTGTGTGTGTGTGTGTGTGTGTGTGTGTGTGTGTGTGTGTGTGTGTGTGTGTGTGTGTGTGTGTACTGTCACATGTTATTGATAATGAAATATTCCTAATTGTATATTATGAGCTAGTACTTTCAACATATCATTCTTAAGTACATGCCTTTGCTTTTATACACCTTAGTTAAAATAAAGTCAGTTTCCCTTTGCTTCTCACGTCATCGAAGTAAGGCAGCGACAGGCAAACACTGAGCCATGTCCGTCAAACCACATGTCACGGATTCTTCTTACCTCCACCGCCTCCAGCACCGCACGACACACACTCCACCCTACAGAACCCTGTGTGTGGAGGGCTGCGGGTGGTGATTGGACAGCGTTCAGCCAGGACTCCTTGACCTCTCCAGCCATAACTCACGGTTGGCAGGCCTCTTATAGTCCTCCAGTTTTCCTCCAGTGTTCCTCCACTCAAGGGAGAGAAGAGGACAATGGAGAAAAATGGTTATCTTATGCTGTCTGCATTGCAATGGAATCACAATAGTTAATGTGGAATAGTTTCTGTGCAATAGTAATGGAAGTTTGCTTAGTTATGTCATACTCATCTGGAAGGCGTGACGACAATAGGCCATGATGATCTTAAGCATTGTGTTCTCTAAGTAATTAGTGTACTAGTTGAGAGAGAGAGAGAGAGAGAGAGAGAGAGAGAGAGAGAGAGAGAGAGAGAGAGAGAGAGAAAGGCGTTGGTAGTCGAAATATTTCATTCATACGGGTGACGCGGACTGCGTATTTTGTATCTGTTAAAGTTATTATAGAATAGAAAACTGTGTACAAATGTGTGTGTGTGTCTGTGTGTGTGTGTGTGTGTGTGTGTGTGTGTGTGTGTGTGTGTGTGTGTGTTGTAACATGTTTATCAATTCGATTTTTTATATATTTGCCCCTTAGTATTTGGCGAGGAATTTCGAGGGTAAATTAAAGATCAAGTGTATCTTCCCCCTTGGCACCACACACTGTAAGCCTGGCAAGCGTCGTCCTGCCTTTGTGTGCGCCTGGAAACACCTTCGCCGCCTAGAAAAATGCCACAAAATGCTGCCCACCCAATGCAATAATAACTCCGGGAACAAGTTTGGGCGGCGCACATCCTAGCGGCGTGGTGTCCAAGAGGCGACGTAGTTTTGTGTTATGGACGAGTAACGTTGTGGTAGCGGCGGCGGCGGAGACTGTCTAGGCTTTATGTTGGCCATTTGTTGTGAATCACTGGGTAAAGGATGCGATGCTCCGTCACGCTGAATCCTTTCCGTACTGACCTGTGTGTGTGTGTGTGTGTGTGTGTGTGTGTGTGTGTGTGTGTGTGGTCACCTGGTTTTCACCGAGCCAGTCGCTACCATCATGTCACGTACAGAAGGTCCTCCCATGCCGTGTGTTTGTCTCACGCCTTTCATGCTCAGGGCGGGTGAGCGTTCTGGGTAGGGGCGCTGCCTTCCTTACAAGGAAGTTTCATCTTATTTTGCGGATAAAAACAAAAGGTCTTGCCATAAATTTTCCGCTGGTCTCCTAGGTTGAAGAACAACAAAAAAGTAGCTGATCAACATTGTACAAGACTAATTGCTGGC
>NC_059287.1:300000-320000 GCF_017591435.1 Portunus trituberculatus
TCAGGTGCGTTGCTCTGCTAACTTTCTGGATCTTTGCTGAACCTTAACTGCAAGTGATGAACTGAACTCTTTTGAAGAACTTATATTCATAGCTAACTTTCAGCGAAGGGAATTAGTTTGAAATGTATTGCGGCAGTACAAGTAATCGTAACTTTGCGGTGAACTCTGAACGTGCCAGTGAAGAGAGGTGGTGTGTGGTGACGCGCAGCATACACATCACTCTTAGTGGTGAGCGTCTTGCCTGCCTCGCCCTGGCCACAGCCAGGTGTACTCCTACTGAGGGTCGGGAAGGCTGGAGATCAAGGCTCTTCCCGGCTGCAATATTGTCGGGAGGTTTCCAGGGAGGAGCTCACCTGCTGAGCTGCTCACGAGGGAAACAAAGCATTATAATGCATTCTGGAAGAATATCTTATTTCGCGCGTGGGTACGTGGCTGAGGGCGAGAGCAACGTCTTGGCTTTGTCTGTGTGTCTAGCCGAGCTTTGGCTGCCTTGCCTTCTCCTTTGGCACGCTTTTTTTTGTATAGTGTGGGTTGCTGCTTAAGCCACTTTTCCGTGAGTGCTTCAACGTGGAGGCAGTCCGTGCTTAGGTTTGTGGCGAGGCCTGCACGTTGCACGCTGCACGCTCGGGCTGGAGCCAGAGCAGCTTGTTTGTGGCGTGGCGTGGCGGTCTCCTCGCCGCAGGAATTGTTGGAGCGCATTTTGGGACAAACTTTAGATGCATGAATGTTTTCCCTTCCCAGTTCTGTCCGTGTGCTTTTAAATGAAACTTTTGGCTGTTCTGAATTTCTAGAGCGAGCACCAGACGTGCATTTATTTTGATGTATGTGAACGTGCTTTCCTTTTATTAATGCCATTTATCTCACCACGTATTCCCGTGACACGAGCGGTGTTTTCACAGCGTCTGGGGGAATTGTATCAATGCATCACTCGGGACGCCTGCACCTCCCGCTCTCGATGAATGACTTCACCAAGACACAGGCGCGTAATGGTGAGCAGCGGCTTTGACTCTTTCAAGGACGCTTTTCGTTCTCAAACACCTCGATGATGATGGTGATGATGATGATGGTGGTGTGTACACACACACACACACACACACACACACACACACACACACACGCACGCACCCACGCACACACACATTATCGTCGTAGTCCCTGCATGTGGTTGTCTCGTGTCCCGGAGCACCCTTCGCTGCTCCTCCCGGCAGGTGATGACGTGTGGTACTGGTGGTTGACTATTTGCCTGAGGCCACTCACTTAGTGCAGGTGACGGCTCGTCTTGGAGTGGTTGCGTAACCTATTGAAAGCAGTGAACTGAACAGCGGCATTAATACAAGTATGTTTTGTGCTGTGGTGATTGTGGTGAGAAATATTGTGGCTAATCTTAGTCGTGTGGTGTGGTGCAGTGTTGCCCTCTGTGTGGTGGCCTGCTGTGAGGTAATGAAATTTCAGTTGCTCCTCGCGGCCCAAGGTGTGGCGGAGTGTGCCAGGAGGACTAGGAGGAATCCAGCAGATCAAGGCTCGCCATGGTGACCCACAAACACAAAGGTACATCGGGATTATGCAGGGTTGTCCTGCGCTGCGCTGTAGGAGTGATCACTACAGTGTGCGGTAAAGACTTATTATGTTCTTACTCTGTCTCGTGAAAGCATTAACGAGCACTGAATGAGGTAACCAGCTGCGTCATTGTAAATTGGAAGATTAGGTGAGGTGGATTAACATTGTTCCTGATGGTGACTCGCCTCCCACGCCGCGGCGAGTGTGGAGGCTGCCCGGAGTGGTTAGCGGTGACGTAGTTACAGATAATGGCGTCATTGCTCTTTAGGAGGCATGGTTTCCTGGGTTACCAAAACTGTACTGCACTGTATATTGCATGTAGCAGCAGCAACACTAGTAGTAGTGGTAGTAATAGTAGTAGTAGTAGTAGTAGTAGTAGTAGTAGTAATGATAATGATAATAATAAAAGTAGTAATATTAAAAAGTAAAAATAGAAACAATAAAAAGAAGAAGTAACAGCAGTGATAGTAATTGTAATAGTAGTAGTGGTAGTAGCTGATGTAGATGTAGTAGAAGTAGGTGTAGATGTAGTAGTAGCAGTATTAGGAGAAGGAGAGAAAGAGCAAGAGGAGGAGGTTTGATAGCACTGGTAATGAACAATTAAAGTTATTTTTTTCCCCCAATCAGCAAGGCAATTTAGTGTGAAATCCCTTTTTCCTAAGTTTATTTTCGCTAGCTAAGACTCGCTCATCTTTCTTCATTTGTCCTTCTTAGCACACTTTTCTTTTTATTCCCGGGAAAACTTTGACTCGGTGACCAGAAACTCTAAGAGGAAACTTTGCAGGTGGAGATTTGGAGCAGAGTGAAGCGGATCAGCGCGGTAAAGTCCAAAGTTTCTTGCTGTTCTCTAATGACCGTCTTGTTACTGGGATTTAATGCGTTAAGTCGTTTGGTGGCCTCTTGGGGAGAAATGACCCGCGTAATTAAGAGTTTGTGTTGTAATAACCATTATTAGCATGCAACTTTATGCTGAATTTCAAAGTGGGGAAGCGTTTCATGTGATTCACCTGCTGCAGACTCTCTCCTTCACGCTGTGTAATACTTGCTGTCTTGCTTTCCAGGTATGCATTGGGCTGTGGCTGTGGCTGGTGTGTCTCTCCCTCTATCAGGTACGTGTACCTGTGTCAGTGCACCGTGCAAGACACCCCCGGCACAGATGTATCAGGTATCTACTTCATCTATTATTACTCGTGTGTTCTGTGTATCACCATCACGAAGTACGCATGCATGGTGTCTGGACTCACATTATGAAAACTACACTTCATAACTACGCGTAACACTGTCTTAATTCCCGCCTGCCACAAACACCACATGGAGGAAAAATGTGGCCTTCGTTCATGTCTCTCTCTCTCTCTCTCTCTCTCTCTCTCTCTCTCTCTCTCTCTCTCTCTCTCTCTCTCTCTCTCTCTCTCTCTCTCTCTCTCTCTCTCTCTCTCTCTCTCTCTCTCTCTCTCTCTCTCTCTCTCTCTCTCTCTCCACCACTGTACCGTCACCACCACTATCAGTACAATTTTATTCTATAACTATTACATACTTTGTCTGTCGCCCCATCGCCCCCCCTCCTCACCCCTCACACCCAGCACTAACCTGTTCACACCTGCACCATCACCATTACCATTTCATTATCTACATTATTTACCACTTGCAAATTTTCCTCTTTTTTCCTCCGTTCATTATTTCCTATCGAGTTTTTATCCAGTCCTGTTCCACTCTATCTCCCTTCATTTCTCCCTCTCTCTCTCCCTCTCCCTCTCCCTCCACGCTCCCTCGCTCATGATGCATGTATCCCGGGCACTTCATGAATATTCCAGGGTCGGCTGTGCATGATTGAATAGAGTCCTGAAAGTATACAGGAGATGCATTCTGCGGCCCCGAGCACGCTTTCTGCCCCCCATTGTTGTTGTCCCGTGCACCGAAACTAGTTCTTGGCTGTTGTATTTCTCTGAGGCTGCGCGCGCACACACACACACACACACACACACACACACACACACACACACACACACACACACGTTCGTGGTTGTGTGTGTGTGTGTGTGTGTGTGTGTGTGTGTGTGTGTGTGTGTGTGTGACCTAATTGGGTGTGTACTCATCCCTATGTATTCTTGCCTCACATTATTCCTTCATTAGAGTGTGTGGCGTGACGAGAGCCTGTCTCCCTCAGCCTGCCTGCTTTCCACCCAGCCTGCCTCTCAACATGCTTTCCTCACAACCTTCCTCTTAGCCTGTGTCCCTGTCAGCCTGTTTTCCACTCGGTTTCTATCCTAGTCTAAGTTTGCATCTCTCTACCTGCCACCCTCTCAGCGTGCTTTCCTTCTAGCCTGTCGTTCTTTCTGGCTTCACCCTAGCCTGCTTTCCTTTCAGTCTACCTGTCTCCTTCAGCCTGAATATTAAACAAAGCGAGAGTGAAATGACTGAAGGTGCTGCATAAAATTATATCTAAGTATTTATTCATTAGCGCAAATGTGTATAGTAAGTAAATAAAGTAAATAGCTCGGTAAGTGTTTATAAATATATGAGTCTGGATCGTAGCATCACTGGCCCCCTCGTTAGAGCATCGCGTCCCTAGCAGCGTTTGAAGTAAATAGATAAATATATTGATATGTAAATGATTTGATTATTTATACAGTTTTCAGATTAGTAATAACTCATAAAATTTGTTATTTATGAGATTATGGCCAGCGGCGGAGAGAGAGAGAGAGAGAGAGAGAGAGAGAGAGAGAGAGAGAGGAGAGGAGATAATGACTGGGAGAGGGAAGGAGGAATATACAAGGTTGAGTTAAACTATGTGTGCTTATAATGAGACACGCTAAGGCTGGGAGAGAAGTTAAGGAAAGAGTGAGAGAGGAGGGGAGGTTTGGAGGGAAAGTGGAAGATGGAGGGAGAAGAAGAGAAAGTTTGGAGGAAAGGATAAAGGCGAAAGAGGGAAAAGATAGAGAGGAAAAGACAGAGAGAGGAAAAGTTTGAAGGGGAAAGTAGAACATGGAGGAAGAAAAAAAGGTTTGGAGGAAAGGGTAAAGGCGAGGGAGGGAAGAGATAGAGAGGAAAAAGAAAGGAGAAGGGAAGGTTTGAAGGGGAAAAAAGAGAAAGAAAGGAAGGATTGGAGAAGGGATAGAGCATGTTAGAGAAGGAGGAAGAGAAGGAGGAAAAAAATTGGAGAAAGTAGCAAGAGTTAGAGACAAAGGAGGAGGAGGAAAAGGAGGAAGAGAGAATAAGGAAAGCAATGTTCAAAATGAGAATGGACAGTGTATATGGTAAGGGGGAAGAATTAGAGGGAACATTCATGGGAGGGAGAGAAGAAAATGGGATATGAGGTGGTTGAAATGAGGGGAAAGCGCACTGGTGAAGGAGAAATGGAGGGAAGAATAGGAGAAACGAAACTAAAGTGGTAGGTAAAAATGAGGAGTGATGAGGAGAAAGGAACAAAGGGATGGAGATTATAGACGAGAAGAATGAGGAGGAAATAGAAGAAGGGGAGGAAAGGATAGAGGTAATGAAGAGATGGAGGGAGATCAGGGCCAGTAAAGGTCAGGAAAATTGAGGAAGAGTATGAGGAGAGAGAAAAAATGACAGAAAAAGATAATAAGGTACAAAATCAAGGAAAATGCAAGGATGGAGAGAAAAGCGTAGGAGAGAAAGAGACAAACGGATGGAGGAAACACAGAGATAAAAATTGAGATGGGAAGGGAATAGAGGAAAGGAACAAGGTGGTAAAGAGGGAGAAAAGCAGAGGAAGTAGTCATATGGAGGGAGGTGAATCGGGAATAGGAAGGAAATAGACAAGGCGTCATTGGAATGGATGAGACGGAATAGAGAAAGGGATCAGTGGTGGAAAAGAGAGGGAAATAGAGGATGGGTAGAAATGAGGGGGGAGAAGGAAGAAGAGGAGCAAGAGGAGGGTCAGAGGGCTTCCTATTCCCTGTGTAAGGACCCGAGGGAGCAATTTCTCTGCGTTACTGCACAAGCTGCGTGTTGCGCCTCTGTGTAAATATCTGCCGCGTCCTCTAACTTAAAGAGGCATTCACTCCACCCTAAAATATGGCCGAACTAAAATGTAAACAGCGGTATGGGAGGAGGAGGGGCGTCGCATGGGAGGAGAAGGGACGAGAAGAGCCGGGTAACTCACACACCTAAATGGGAATATCGACCGTCAGGGTACTTAGTGGTTTGATTCATGGAGGGCACGTTGAGATGTTTGGCCAGTCGTCAGCCGGCACGTAGAGTTATTCTGAGGAACATAAAGCAAAGTACTACCTTCACTCATAGGGCCATTTGATGAAACACTGCTTGGCCATACTTAAACTGTACTTACTGACTTAATAGGAGTTTGTATGGTTCCAGTGACAAACTAACAAGATTTCTACATTATTAACATCTTCAATACCGTGACATGACATGAGTTTTGGGTATGATTAGACGATTTTATTTATATTAGGAATGATCTATGGAGGTCAGAAGATAAATAGCCAAAGTCTTCACTATTTTAGTCCCCATATAAGTTTCTGAAGTTGTATAAAATCACCAAATAGTAACCAGAATGAATATGAAAACGCGCCATAGTAGTGAAGGGGTTAAACGAAGCAGCTGTCTTGGGAACACGGCTAATCATCTTTATGCCTTGGAAAAAATTGTCGTGGCGAGAGAAAGGAAAACATTTCAGAATACAAGCCCTATTTGCAACATACAGAGTAAAACCAAACGCAAGGCACCGGTAATGGGAACAGCAAGGCAAGGAGCCCTCCATGTGTGGAGTGTGGCGCGGCGCAGGAGTGGTGGCGTCCGTCAAAAAAGTGGAGCCTTCCATGTGCTCCCGGCGACTTACTGGGAACATTAGTATATATTACGAGGAACACGGGAACAGCTGGGGATAGTGAGAGCAAGGGTGAGGAGGAGGAGGAGGAGGAGGAGAAGGAGGAGGAGGAGGAGGAGGAAAAGGAGGAGAAGGAGGCGGAGGAGGAAGAGGAAGAGGAAGAGGTAACAGCAGAGCGGCACCAGCTTAGAGGAAAGATGAATTCAACAGTATCACACAAAACATGCTCATTTTTCCCCTCTCTCTCTCTCTCTCTCTCTCTCTCTCTCTCTCTCTCTCTCTCTCTCTCTCTCTCCGTAGAATTCCTCCTTCCATCTCTGTTTAAATAACTTTTCTTCGTCCCAAAAAGGAGAAGGAATCGGCAAAAACTTGTTCCCCGGGCGGCTCTTATCGGGTGGCAGCCAATATCCAGATGATGGTTGGCGTCTTGGTCCCGGGAAAGCGTTTGGGAATTATTCTTGGGGACTGCGATAAGGCGCGATCGGTACCGCTGTCTTGGATATATTGTCTGGGGCGGTGGGAGTGGTAGTGGCGGGTCTCAGGGGGAAGGTAGACAGGAAAGGAAGGTTCACAGCGGAAAATTGTGACTAGTGGTGGGTGTACAAGAGGTTCTGGACTTGTGGGAGGTAGAAGTGTAAAGAAAACTAACAATTGGGGTTAATAATGGTGGATGTGCGAGAAGGTAGTGTATGTGGTGTGGAAAAGAGTATGTGGGTATGTGGGGTTGCATGGAATGGCCAGGAAAATAGTGTGGGTTGGTAGGTGGACTGGATAGAGTTTACGGAAAAGTATAGTGTGTGTGTGTGTGTGTGTGTGTGTGTGTGTGTGTGTGTGTGTGTGTGTGTGTGTGTGTAGGCTGCAAGAGTGGGCGGGAAAGTAGTATGTGTGTGGGTGTGTGGTCAAGAAAGAAAATGCAGTGTGTGAGTGGGAAAGAATGGAGGAACTGACGTCACGGAAAGACTTGCATGACGTCACAGTGACGCGCAATGCATTGAGGGTTGGCGGGGCTGCTTGACCGGGCGAGCATCTGGTATGGAAATCTGTGCCCGGGGACCAGAATGTCTTGTCTGGCAATGTGTGTCTGCCTGTCAAGTGATGGTGACTGTGTGGAAACTGAAGTGACATCGTTATGTTGATCTATTCAG
The DNA here is from genome assembly GCF_017591435.1 of Portunus trituberculatus. Classification (NCBI taxonomy): domain Eukaryota; kingdom Metazoa; phylum Arthropoda; class Malacostraca; order Decapoda; family Portunidae; genus Portunus; species Portunus trituberculatus. The sequence goes on from NC_059287.1 coordinate 307,513, forward strand.
AGCTAAGAGTTTTACGGTTAGTTGTTAGGAGAAAAGAAAAAAAAATGGAATTGAACCTTGATGAATTTAAGTTTGGAATAAAAGAGATAGGAGGGAATTGGTTCTCAAAATAGAGTGGCAGGTGAGTGGCATAAACTGAGCAATCAGACAGCTGGCGTGGAGTCAAGAGGGAACTTCAAAAGATTAGATAGATTTATTAATAGCGATTGGATGGTACAGAAATTAATGATTTTACAGGGACGATTTCTTGCATCTTTCCTTATGTTATTGTTATATAAACCGCATCATAACGACTGAAGGTCTCTCTCTCTCTCTCTCTCTCTCTCTCTCTCTCTCTCTCTCTCTCTCTCTCTCTCTCTCTCTCTCTCTCTCTCTCTCTCTCTCTCTCTCTCTCTCTCTCTCTCTCTCTCTCTCTCTAAGTCTCACGCTTATTCAGCACAATGATAAATCAACCTGTGAAGAATTACATATGTCACTCTAGTGTAACAAGGTACGCTTAACACCAAGGGTCCCACCTCAGATTGGCTGTCCTGTCTGGCCGCCCTGTGACTCTCAGAGATTGTCATAAGGTCTTGTGATTGAAGGTACTCTAGTGGGAAAGCCTGTCACATCCTATCTTTACTATGATGACAAATAGAATGGATACTTTTTTTCATGTATGCATATCCGTGGGCCTTTTTTCTACCTTATTTTGCTAGCACTGGGAGAGAGAGAGAGAGAGAGAGAGAGAGAGAGAGAGAGAGAGAGAGAGAGAGAGAGAGAGAGCGTTTTGTTCCCATATGGTTCCAATGAAATATTCCTTCAAAACACAAGCTGGATTTTAAAACTGAGGTTGTATTCAAAGGCGTGTTTTCGCGCCGTAACTTTGAGGCACAGCGACGTAAGTAGCGAGAAATTGACTTTTGTAAGACGAACAAGTGCTGGGCGAGTGTGTGTGTATGTTGCGTGTGGCGTGAAAAAATGTGTGTGTGTGTGTGTGTGTGTGTGTGTGTGTGTGTGTGTGTGTGTGTGTGTGTGTGTGTGTGTGTTGCGTGTGGCGGAAGAAGTGTGTGTGTGTTTGTGTTGCATGTGGCGGGAGGAAGTGTAGCGGAGGAAATGTATGTACCACGTGATACGAAGTGTGTGTGTTGCGAGTGGCGGGAGGAAGTGAAACGTTTGTACTGCGAGTTGTGTTCTGAGTTGAGACATGATATGTGTTGCATGGTCATTACAGTGTTGTGAAGGGACGTGTGGTGTGTTGCGTGGATCAGTACCAGCGTTGTGAAGGGACGTATGGTGTATGTTGCGTGTGGTCAGTACTTGTGTTGTGGTGGGGGCATGGTGTGTGTTGCGTGGGGTCATTACTTGTGTTGTGGTGGAGGCATGGTGTGTGTTGCGTGGGTCAGTAGCAGTGTTGTTAGTTGGGCAGTGTCTCTCTTCTCCAGTGAATGCACGAGAGGCGGCTGAGAAACTTCAGTGACTGGCTTGCTTGAAAGGTGATATGTTATTCAAAAGACGTGGATTTGTTACTTTTGTTTTGGTTTCGCCAGGGAAAGAAAGAGAGAAAAAAAGGAGATGGAGTTTACTGGTTACTTTTACTGTTGTTACTGCTGGTGCCACTAATGCTACTAGTGTTCCTACTGCATGTATTGTTGTTACTATTTGATGTGATATTGCTGATGGTTCTTCTTATCTAGTATTATTGCTATGAGATAATGGCAACAACAGCAACTATCATTATTATTATTACTATTGTTGTTGTTGTTCTTGTTGTTGTTGTAAATGGAAAAATATACCAACTTGATGAACAAAAACAAAGAAAAAAAGACATACTAAAAACTTTCAGCATTTTACATATTTCCGTGTACATGAGAATAAAAAAAAAGCGACACGTGAAAAAAAATAACAAAACAAAGCAGGAAACACGAACTACAAAACAAAACCAAATGAAATAGATGAAAAAAAGAAAGGAAGAATTGAGCATCATCATCGTTGCTGTGTGTGTGTGTGTGTGTGTGTGTGTGTCTGTGGGGTAGTGAGTGGCGGTGGACGGGGGTGAGGCGAGGCGCGGCACAACTCCTTTCTTGTCACCATTAAACTTGTGTTATCAGAAGCCTATCCATTACCTGCCCGGCCAGCGAGAACACACAAAAAAGTTTGGCCCTCGTTTCTTACTTTGTGGAATGTTGAATGCGCCGGTCCGTCTTCATCCTTTGAGTTGTTTGCTCCTCGGGGGGAAAGAGAGGCAAGGAGGAAAAAAGGAAAAAAAAAAAGAAGGGGACGGGGGATAGAAAGGGAATGAATATGGTCTAAGGTTTATATTGGTACTGAAGCTTTTATTACTTCCGTTACTCTTACCATTCCTGTCTTTGTCTGTGTTTTTTTTTTCGTGTTTTGGCTTCCGTTTCTTCTTCACTGTTACTGGAATGAAACGACATCTATCATTATTGTTATCATTCCTCTTCTTCTTCTTCTTCTTCTTCTTCTTCTTCTTCTTCTTCTTCTTCTTCTTCTTCTTCTCCTTTCTCTTTTTCTCCCGCTTTTTGTTATTATCATCATTGCTATTACTACTACTGTCTACGTACTAACTACAACTACTGTACCACCACCACTACACCACCACCACCGCCACCACCACCAGGCATTGGCTAGTGATAAGCTTTAAGAGGGGAGCGGAGCGGAGCAGGGTCGGGCGGCAGTACTGGAGGGTGGTAAAGCTGCTGCATTAACTTAAAGGCCAATTCATTTAATGCACTTAGCACTGAGGCGGCATAGACGTAATTAGGTGATAAAGCCTGTACATTGCCTGCTTAATCACGTCCACTTAGTGCAGTCGCGGCGCCCATCACTTACTGCATCGCCTGCTGCCCACGTGTCCGCCGCCGCGCTGGACGGGGACACTGGAGAGAGAGAGAGAGAGAGAGAGAGAGAGAGAGAGAGAGAGAGAGAGAGAGAGAGACTTATCTTGTTTCCCCTCCTCCCCATTGTTATTGTTGTTGTTCGTCATTATTTTGTTACTATCTATTTATTTATTTATCCATTTGCTTGTGTGTGTGTGTGTGTGTGTGTGTGTGTGTGTGTGTGTGTGTGTGTGTGTGTGTGTGTGTGTGTGTGTGTGAGTGAGTGTATTTCGGCAGTAAAATCCTCACACAACATCCACCGCGGAGTTACATTGCGAAGTTGGTTTGTGGGAAGGAATGAGTGATACCTTAAGTAACACCAAAAGTTAGTGAAAGAAAAAGAGAAGAAAAAAAAGTAAGTAAAGGAGTGAGAGAGACGTGTTGGTGACGGTTTGCTGGATGGTGATGGAGGAGGACGAAGGAAGAAGACGTGGAGGGAAGGAAGGAAAGAAAGAGAAACTTGGACAGAGGGTAGGAAAGGGAGAGAGGCTTGGAGTGACTGAAGGAAGGAGAGAAAGAGGCGTGGAAGGATGGAGGGAAGGAAACAGAGAAACTTGGACAACAGAGTAAAGGAAAGAGAAGAAGTGAGAGGCTTGGAGGGATAGAGGGAAGGAAAGAGAGGAGAGACTTGAAGGGAAAGAAGGAAGGAAAGCGAAGGAGAAAGAGAGGGGTAGGCTGAAGGGTCGAGAGAGAGAGAGAGAGAGAGAGAGAGAGAGAGAGAGAGAGAGGGGGGCAAAACAACAGGCTAACTAGTCACATGATGCCGGGGAGGGAGGGATGAGAGTGGGGAGGGATAACTGCTGTAAATCACTCTTAGCAATCAAAATATCCTCTTTTCTCTCATGAAACCGCCTCACACTTCAGTATACGTGAATAAATTGATTAGTCTAACAAAGAGAAACAAGGGTTCAGGTCCATTTTAGACTGTTTACTTCTCTCTCTCTCTCTCTCTCTCTCTCTCTCTCTCTCTCTCTCTCTCTCTCTCTCTCTCTCTCTCTCTCTCTCTCTCTCTCTCTCTCTCTCTCTCTCTCTCTCTCTCTCTCTCTCTCTCTCTCTCTCTCTCTCTCTCTCTCTCTCTCTCTCTCTCTCTCTCTCTCTCTCTCTCTCTCTCTCTCTCTCTCTCTCTCTCTCTCTCTCTCTCTCTCTCTCTCTCTCTCTCTCTCTCTCTCTCTCTCTCTCTCTCTCTCTCTCTCTCTCTCTCTCTCTCTCTCTCTCTCTCTCTCTCTCTCTCTCTCTCTCTCTCTCTCTCTCTCTCTCTCTCTCTCTCTCTCTCTCTCTCTCTCTCTCTCTCTCTCTCTCTCTCTCTCTCTCTCTCTCTCTCTCTCTCTCTCTCTCTCTCTCTCTCTCTCTCTCTCTCTCTCTCTCTCTCTCTCTCTCTCTCTCTCTCTCTCTCTCTCTCTCTCTCTCTCTCTCTCTCTCTCTCTCTCTCTCTCTCTCTCTCTCTCTCTCTCTCTCTCTCTCTCTCTCTCTCTCTCTCAGCACAGTGTTTCTCTTACGTGGCATCACAGCTCCATGCCTTTGCCCCAGCATTAACTACCTCCGCCATGCCAATACTGCTGAGTTCCTGTATTTCTTCCACTTGCATCTCGACCTTAAGGAAGCACATAATTCACGCAGTAAGTTCATCACTGGAAGTTTTGATGTAGCGGCGCCATAATTCTCCGACAAGTGAAAGCGGTTAGAGAGATATGGAAATTTAGGTGGAAAGGAGCAATTAAGTTCTTCACCTGCTTTACGATCGAAAGGGGAAGTGTGAGTTTGGCGGCGAGGAGAGGCGAGGAAAGGCGAGGAGAGGCGAGGAGAGGCGAGAAGGAACTGTTGTGTTAATTATGGTGGTGAAGGTGATGGTGATAGTGATGGTGATGCGAGAGGGAGCTGCTGTGTTACTTATGGTGGTGAAGGTATTTCAAGAGGGAGCTGTTGTGTTACTTATGGTGGTGAAGGCAATGGTGATGCGAGACACTTGTGGTGATTCTGAGGCAAAGCATTATAAGTGTATTATTTTGACCTGAATTGCCTCTCTTATAATATGTCACGTTCTTCTTCCTCAAGATTTTGTTGTGTGGTCTCGTTGTTGTGGCGCCTGTTCTTTTAAATTAATGGCTCAGAGTTTAGTTATGGTGGGAATAAAAGGCCAACCACAGTATAGTGAACTTGAAGTTATTAAGTATATAGGCACTCTAATGGTAATCTTGTTCAAAAGGGAAGAAGACCCAAAGTGAAAAAAGATAATTTGTTTCTCTCATAAAAGGGAAAGGAATATAAAAGTATACCATATTTTACACCTTTTCTTTTAATGAGTCAAATGGTCGTCGGATTTTCTTGATATTCGATTTCCTTGCTCCTCATCACTCTTCACACAGAGATAATGAAACAAACAATTTCATGTGTCGTTACTCTCACCATTACATTTCACGCTGTTATTCCATTGAGGCACCTCTGAGGGTTTTGTCTTTCCTTTAACATTTGATCACCGTGGCCTTCATTGCTCCTCAGACAGAGAGGATCAAAGCATCTGCCGCAGATCTGAAGTGTCGCGTCTATCAAGCAGTGCAACGCTCACCCCTCTGTATTTAGTGCCGTAATATCCTTGACGCATCTCCGAGGGTTGCGTCTTTTCCCTCACAATGCAGTGCGCTCATCCAAATCCTGAATTGAAATGGTGATGATCAGTTAGCGATCTTTAGTACCGCCCGTGTAATATTGAGGCATCCGTTGATATCTTTAGGGCCCAAGTTTCAATATTGCACCGCGCTTCGTGATGAATTGGACAGAAGTACCGTTGAGGGGTGAGCGTCCCCCGTACTCGTGTGCATGTTGAATATCGCATGAGTAACCAAACACTGACTTGATGAACTTTGACCCAAGTGTATTATTCAAGGGACGCAAGCATGGAAGTTTGAATTGTGTATGGCAGTTGTGAATACACGAGCTTGGTTTTGACAGAGAGAGAGAGAGAGAGAGAGAGAGAGAGAGAGAGAGAGAGAGAGAGAGAGAGAGAGAGAGAGATCCAGTGCTGCCTTGAGAATTATAAGTGGCTGGGATATTAAAATTTAGAATGAAACAAGTCCTTGGCATGATGAGGCGTGAGTGAGAGAGACGCGGGTCAGCTGTGCGTGGTGGCGTGGCTGGGAAGTGTTCTGTATTTGTGGAATCAATCAGGGTACAATGAAGTTCTGAAAAAAAATAGCGTAAATGTGTGTGCATATGCGTGTCACGACCAGATTTCAGTAAACATGAACAACAAAAACAGCAGCAATAGGTTAATGATGCAATATCAGCAGTAGCAACAACAACAACAACAACAACGATAGTAGCAGTAAGTTATCATTAAAGCAACAACGACAACAACAGCAAAACAACAGAAAAAGTGGGTTGATAGTGAAATGACAGCAACAATAACAACAATAATGACAGTAGGCCATAATTAAAACAACAACAACATGAACTACTACTACTACTACTACTACTACTACTACTACTACTACTACTACTACTACTACTACTACTACTACTACTGCAGCTATACCACTATTATTACTATTACTATTACAACAACAACAACAACAACAACAACAACAACAACTACTACTACTACTACTACTACTACTACTACTACTACTACTACTAATCGGCAAATACACACACACACACACACACACACACACACACACACATATATTCGGCTCACAACCGAAAGGGTCTGGGTTCGAGTCCCAGAAAGCGGTGAGGCAAATGGGCAAACCTCTTAATGTGTAGCCCCTGTTCACCTAGCAGTAAATAGGTACGGGATGTAACTTGAGGGATTGTGGCCTCGCTTTCGCGGTGTGTGGAGTGTGGTGTGGTCTCAGTCCTACCCGAAGATCGGTCTATGAGCTCTGAGCTCGCTCCGTAATGGGGAAGACTGGCTGGGTGACCAGCAGACGACCGAGGTGAATTACACACACACACACACACACACACACACACACACACACACACACACACACACACACACACACACACACACACACACACACACACACACACACAGTATCATCAAGGCAGCCACACACTTATCCTCACGCACACAAGAATTTAATGTTTGCGCTCGAAACACTTTTCTTTATTTTTTCTCCTATAATTCCGACAATCTCAGAAAAAAAGAAAAGAGGAAATTGTTTAGTGCTCACTCGTGCATTTCCAAGTGATGAACGACGCGCCTTTGATAACTTTTCACATGATATCACAAAAGAAGAGGCGAAATAAGTACACACACACACACACACACACACACACACACACACACACACACACACACACACACAAGCATCTACCGTGTTTTGAGGGCCGGATCCGATAATGAAAGAGCATAATGTGATGATATAATGGAAATTGGTCATTTTACTTAATGGCTTTGTTTGTAAACTCAGCTGGGAGAGGCGACAGGGGAGGCAGGGAGCAGGGGGAAAGCAGAGGAGACAGAGGAGGAGCAGGTGCCTTCCTTGCCAGGGTTTACAGGGAGCAGGTGGCCGGCGAACACTTGACGGGAAGGGAAAAGTACAAGGACATCTTTCGACAAGTTTGTGCGGGGAGAGAAGAGGGAGAGGAAGGGAGAAGACAAAGAGTTCGTGGGGAGAGGAGGGTGGAGAGGCTTGGGGGTGAAGTGGAAGGTAGCATGTTGATGTGGAAGGAGGGAGTGGAGGGGGGAAGAGGGAAAGAGGAGGCATGTAAGGTAGATGTGTTAACTTGGAGGGAGGAAAAGTGAAAATGACGTGGTTTACCGATACATCTACACAAGACTGGGCATTATTAACGGAGAAGCTTAATATTATAATGACAGCGGGAATAACAGCAATAATGACTGTTCGCCATCTTTACACCATCACCACCGCCACCACCAGCACCACCACCACCACCACCACCCACCACCACCACCACCACCACCACATCACCATCCCACCACCACCACCACCGGCACCACCACCACCACCACCACCAGCTTTACGGACTTTATGACTACCCAAAGGAATAATTAAGTGTACCAAGATAGTGTATTGTAGAGTTATGCATTACTTGAGAGAGAGAGAGAGAGAGAGAGAGAGAGAGAGAGAGAGAGAGAGAGAGAGAGAGAGAGAGAGAGAGAGAGAGAATGTTACAATATTAACATCACTTGACTATTGTTGAGGCGCCAGATATATGTAAATTAATCTATTAAACGAATTATTGTTGTTGTTGTTGTTGTTGTTGGTGGTGGTGGTATTGATTGATCTTCATCTTCTGTCCAATGAATTTCCTGTAACATGTATATTTTTCCATCTATTTATTTTCACCAGACGAGAGAGAGAGGCGAGGCGAGGCGAGGCGAGGCGAGGCGAGGCGAGTCACTGTTTTCATGTCCACTTTTGACGCCACAGCTTATCCACTGAAATAGACAATGACTGCCTATGAAGTGTTTAGTGTGGAGAATACTTCAGTAGGGCTGGGAAGGGACTCAGGTAACAAGGCACGGCACTTTATAATATGCTTTATCCTCGCTGTTATCCTTTGCACTAACCTACTTTAGAAATACGAGTCTCTTTGGCGTAGATATTTCACTTCAAATTTACGGTCTGGCGCAGCAGCGGGCGGGGGACATCTGGATTTACAGGCTGTTTTTGGTGGCACGTCCCGGATTTATGATAATGAAATGTTCCTGCATATTTCCTGCTGCCTTTCTGAATACTAACTTTTGTGTTGCTTACAAGTCAAATATTCTAATGCAAAATGTACACAATAACCAAAAACTTCCTTTGTGTTTGTGTATAACTGGCCCACAAACACGCTATTTTTCTCCACCGAGTATGAATGGAAGGCAACCAAACAAAATGGAGTTCATGGGCATGGCGGTTCGTGTCAGTATTTTATCCCGAGTCAAAATATAGATCGCCTCATTCTCTCTGGGGGAAGCTCGCATTAAATCACTGTTGTATGTAAATCACGCGGGTAACAATGGCATAAAAGTGTTTCCTATATGTTTCGATTACAGAGGGACGCCGCCGCTTCCACCTCATATTTATGTTCAGGTTCCAAGGCGGGAGATACAGAATGGTGATGCACGCCGCGCACGTCTTGGCCCGCTATTCCCAAACACTTATCTCTCCCTCCACGACTACCTTTGAAGGCCGCAGAAATGACAAGCCGTGTTTTTAGAAATGTTGCTTTTTTAATCACGTAGGCATATTCTTAATATGTCACCAGATCCATCAAACATAAGAAAAAAAAAAAGTGTTACCTCAACTAGAGTGTTGAAAGTAGTGAAGGTGCCGTTCGATAATGTCTTAGAATGCAGTTGTTGGTGCTTCGCGGAGCTGGGACTGGAAACAGGTAGAGACAAGCTGATGTCAAACACAGCTGGACACAGAGAGAAAATGTGTGCAGTGTTGTCCGCCAGGTGACGGATGTCTTTGGCTCAGGTGTGAGCTAGGGTTCAAGATTACTGACCGTGTGTCTGATGTCTAATCGTGACTATTTTTGACGTGTTCTGTAGAAGACAAAGTTTTTTTTTACTTGTCATCACTGTGGCTTAGGAAGATAGCTTTTATATAAGAGTCAAGTGTTTGAGAATTCAGACTAATGTTTATGCGTAATGTCATATATATTTGTATGCTCATTAGACTTACACGAGGACCTACAGAGCATAATTAGCATGTACTGTACAACTGCATTACCGCGTATAGAGTCGATATCAAAAGTGACAATAGTAGTTTTCCTCTCGGCAAGGCAGGTGAAGAATTTAGACCAGTGTGTATGTGTAATGTCATATATATTTGTATACTCAGTAGATTCACACGAGGACACACAGACTATGATTAGCATGTAGAACTCAATAACCACGTGTAGAGTCGGTATCAAAAGTAGCAGTAGTAGTATTTCTCTCGGTAAGGCGGATGAAGGGGAGTTACTGGTACAGGCAAGCTGGAAGGGAGGAGGGGGAAAGGGTGAGGCGGGTGAGGCGGGTGAGGCGGGTGATGGCAGGGTGATGGCAGGGGACAAGGGTAAGGATGGCTGTTGGGATGCTGTCAGTCTGTCTTAACGTCTCCATTGCCGCAACCTGAGATAGCGAAGGAGAGAGAGAGAGAGAGGGAGAGGGAGTGCCCACGAGAGAGCTTGCTTGTTCACTGGCAGATTAGCTCATCATCCCATTCCTTGACTGACCGTGATGATGATGATGATGATGATGATGATGATGATGATGATGATGATGATGATGATGACGACAATGATGATGATGAAAGAAATTATGATAATGATTCTGCTGCAGGTTATATTATTTTTGTTACTACTACTACTACTACTACTACTACTACTACTACTACTACTACTACTACTACTACTACTACTACTACTACTACTACTACTACTACTACTACTACTACTACTACTACTCCTCCTCTTTCCTCCTCCTCTACTACTACTCTACTCCTACTACTCCTACTACTACTACTACTACTACTACTACTACTACTACTACTACTACTACTACTACTACTACTACTACTACTACTACTACTACTACTACTACTACTACTACTACTACTACTACTGCTACAAATGACGATAACACTAAAGACAATACATCTGTAACTTGACAACTATAAAATTCTTAGGGATATCTCACGGGAAGGAAGCACCAATGAAAGCACTCGAGGGAAAAATCAAGGAACAGAAGAAAATATGGAGAAAGGAGAAGAGAAGAGAGGAGAGAGAGAGAAAGAGAGAGAGAGAAGACCTGAGTGAGGAGAAGAAAGGGCTGAGGAATGGAGGGAAGGAGATAAAGTCTGAGTTAAGAATGGATGTACCGAAAGAAGGAGAAATGAGAGAGATGGAAAGTGGGTGGAAGAAATGAGAAGAAGGAAGGAAAGTAGGAAGTGGAAAGAAGAAAAGGAAGGAAGGAAGGCAAGTGGAAGGAAGAAGAAGGAATGAAGGAGGGAAAGCAAACTGTAGGAAAAAGTAGAAAGGATAGAAGAGGGACGGAGGTAAAGTAGAGGAAGAAGAGGGAGAGACAGTAGGAAGTAGAGGAATTAATAGAGAAGACAGAAGGCAAATTCGAGAAAGAAGAGAGAAAGACAGAAGTAAGTAGGAGGATGAAGAGGGAGGAAGGAAGGCAAACTGGAAGAAGAAGAAGAAGAAGGGGAAGAGACAGACGGAAGTGGAAGGATGAGTAAGGAAGTCGAGAAAAAATAGAAAAACAGAAAGCAAACAGGAAGATAAAAAAGGAAAGACAGAAGAAAACGAAAAAAAAACTGACAAAAGAATAAAAAAGTAAAGCAAACGAGAAAAAAGACTGAAAGAGAAGAAAAAATGATAAAAAAATGAAAAAAAAGAGCAAAACAAAACAAAAAGGAGAAAAAAAAGACGAAGGGACAGAAAAAAGTAAAAAAAGAAAGAAAAACTCCAGAAAAAGAAAAACAATAGAAAGCAAACAGGAAAAAAAAGACAGGAGGAAGTGTGAGTGAGTAGGGAAGAGTTGAGGGAGGGTGAGTCTTCAGGAGGTGAGGGAGACAGGGAGACAGGCGGGGCGAGACACAGACAACATCAATACCTCGAGGGACAAAGACGGAGCTACGGATTGAGGCGGCAGGTGTTGAAGACGCTGGATCGTAGAGAAGACACATGACCTCATAAGCCTTCAGCAGGACGAGGCGGGGCGCGGGTGAGGCACTGGGGGAAGGCAACGGCGATGACGACGAAGGGGAAGAGGAGGACGAGGAGGAGGAGGTTGAGGCTGAAGAGGATGAGGAGGAGAGAGAAGGATGAAGAGAAGCAAGGGCGAAGACGATGACAACAATAGAACAGAGGACGAGGAGGAAGAGGAAGACGAGGAGGAGGATGATGAGGCTGAAGAGCACGAGGAGGAAAGAGGAGGATGAAGAGAATACAAAAATGAGGACGATGACAACAATAGAATGGAGAAAGAGAAGGAAGAGAATGAGGAAGAGAGTAAGATGAAGGAGAATGAGAAACGCCACAAGAAAGAGTAAGAAAAGTAGTAAGAAGAGTAGCAAGAGGAGATGGAAAAGGACGATGATAGGGCGGAGAGACTCTGAATACCAGGCGGAGGAGGAGGAGGAGGAGGAGGAGGAGGAGGAGGAGGAGGAGGAGGAGGAGGAGGAGGAGGAGGAGGAGGAGGAGGAGGAGAAGGACCACAACGACGATGACTTCAACTAGGAAGAAGGCGGTCCAGAAGTAGGAGGAAGAAAGAGGAGTAAGAGGAGAGGTAGTGGTTATGTCTGCGGAGGAGGAGGAGGAGGAGGAAAAGGAGGAGGAGGAGGAGGAGGAGGAGGAGAAGGAGGAGGAGGTGGAGGAGGAGGAGGAGGAGGAGGAAGAGGCGGGAGAAGAATTGGCTTAGGGTGGAGAGAGGAGTAGAAGGGTTGAAAGGGAGAGGGTGATGGGAAGGCCAGTTAGGGAGGAAGGGATGAAGGAGGAAGGGAGGGAGGGAGGAAGGAGGGAGAGATGGAGGGAGGTAATGGGTGTGAGAGGAAAGAGTCATGGAGAGGGAAGGACGAGAGAAAGAGAGGGAGAGAGATGGGGAGAGAGAGAGAAATGGGCGACACTTTGCGCAGGAATTGGAAGAACATGGAAAAGGAA